>NC_067474.1:23987087-24287087 GCF_947179515.1 Apodemus sylvaticus
CTTCTTTTTCTTCTTCTTCTCTTCTTCTTCTCTTCTTCTTCTTCTTCTTCTTCTTCTTCTTCTCTCTCTCTCTCTCTCTCTCTCTCTCTCTCTCTCTCTCTCTCTCTCTCTCTCTCTCTCTCTCTCTCCATCCCCCTCTCTCTTTCTCTCTATCACTGTTTTTCATACAATAGCCTATTTTATTTTGGCCATCAGACAATTTATATTCTGAGGGTTAAGAGGAATCACATGAGTTAAACTGTCCAATTGCAAGGGCAAGCTGAAAATGGCAGGCAAGCCACACATGGTAGACAAGTCACACACAGCAAAAACATGGTTCTCTATGCAGGCACATAAATAACAATAGCCCATTGTAATAAATAATCTAAAGCAAACTTACTTCTACCTGTTGCTTCTGGGAGGGGCACAAAAGCATAATCCAAGAATGATTCAATGGTTTTAACTATACTGAGGTCATAAGACTTTTGTATTGGTTTTGTGAACTTTTTTCACAACCACTCAGTTTCCTCTCTCCCCTCTTCTCCCAGTTTCTACCACCACATTTCTCTCCCCCAGATCCACTCCTCCTCCCTTTCCTTTCAGAAAAAAGCAAACCTCCCAGGGATATCAACTAAACATGACATATCAAAGTATAATAAGACTTGGCACATACTCTCATATTAAGGCTAGACAGGGCAACCCAGTAGGAAGAAAAGGGCCCCAAAAAGAGGCAAAAGGGTCAGAGACAGCTCCCATTAACACTCCTAAAATTCCCATAGGAAGGCCAATCCACACAATCATGACACATAAGCAGAAGTCCTAGGTCAGACCCATGCAGGCTCCCTGATTGATAGTTCAGTCTTTTTGAGCCTTTATGAGCCCTGGTTAGTTAATTCTGTAGATTTTCTTGTGGCATTCTTGACTCTTTTGACTCCTACAAGCCTTTCATGTTTCTTCCACAGGATTCCTCAAGCTCTGTCTAAAGTTTAGATATCAGTCTTTGCATCTATTTGTATCAGTTGCTGGAAGAAGCTTCTCTGATGACAATTATACTAGGATCCATTCTATGACTACTGCTCTGCATCATTAGGAATCAGTTCATTGACTTTCTTTGCTGGTCATATCTGGTTCTATTCTAGGTCTTTGGGCTATCCAGTGTCTGGTTTCTAGCCCTCCAGGCAGTGCCAGGCCTGAGATCCTTCTCGTGTTAGCTATGGGTCTCAAGTTGGACCACTCAATGGTTGGCCACTCTCACAAATTCTGTGCCACCTTTACTTCAGCACATCTTGCAGGCTTAACAAACAGTAGGTCAAAGGTATTGTGGCTGGGTTGTTGTCCCAATCTCTCCACTGGAATTCTTGTGTGGTTACAGAAGATAGCTGGTTCAGCATCTGTATCCCCCATTGCTAGGAGTATTATTTCGAGTCACCCTCATAGAACTAGGTAGTATCCATTGAAGTATGTAATGAGCCATATCGGGGTGCCATGCCACCTGGCAGGAACTTGACATCGACCAAGGTGAAGTTCCTCTTCCAGCCTTTGAGCTGGAATTCCTGTGCCAGCCACTACCCCTCCACCTAGGGTAGAACACTCAGACCAAGGTGAAGCCCATTGTTCTCCAAGGACCTGCAGTTTCGTGAGAAGCACTAGCCACCTGACACTAGCCACCTGCTGAACAAGCAAACATGTTCTGCGAGAGTCTCCAGCCTTTG
This sequence comes from Apodemus sylvaticus, assembly GCF_947179515.1. NCBI lineage: Eukaryota > Metazoa > Chordata > Mammalia > Rodentia > Muridae > Apodemus > Apodemus sylvaticus. Next base: position 23,988,779 of record NC_067474.1, read on the forward strand.
GGGGAAGGGTTTCCCTCCACCTATATATATTTCGAGACCCCCATTAAACTTGGAGCCTTGATCAGAAAACCTATTTGTCTTGGTTCCATGTTTCTCTTGCCACACCGTTCTATCACCAGCTTTCCTTCCAGGTAACCCGGTAATCCGTTTGAGGTAATTACGGGCAGTTAAAGTAGTACGTTTCTATCTTGCCCCTGAAATACCCACCAGTTCCAGTCATCTCTCCCAGTATTGCTCTCCACCCTACTTGATCCATCCTGTTTCCAACCCTATCTGCCCCCAAGCCACCAGCGAAAACGTCTATTTCCCCTTCCCAGGGAGATCCAAGCATCCCTGCTTGAACCTTCCTTATATTTAGCCTCTCTGGGTAGGTGGATCCTGGTAGGTGGCCTGGTTATCCATTACTTTACAGCTAATATCTACTTACAAAAGCATAAATATATTGTTTTTATTTCTCAGTTTGGGTTACCTTACTCAGGATGATCGTGTTTTTGTAATTCCATCTATTTACCAGCAAATTTGATTTTTTAACAGCTGAGAAATACTCCATTGTTTAAATGTACCACATTTTCTTTTTCCATTCTTCTGTTGAGGGATATCTAGGTTGTTCCCAGTTTCTGGCTACTAGAAATAAAGCCAAAATGAACATAACTGAGCAAGTGCCTTTGTAGTAGGATGGAACATCCTTTAGGTATATGCCTAGAAGAGATATAGCTAGGTTTTGAAGCAGACTGATTCCCAATTTTCTGAGAAAACATCATATTGATTTCCATAATGGCTATACAGTTTATACTCACACCAACAATGGAGGAGTGTTCCTCTAGTTCCACCTCCTTGCCAGCATAAGCTGGCATGTTTGTTTTCAATCTTCACCATTCTAGATTTCCAAGTTGTGCTTTAGAGAGGAGTCTGCAATCATACCGTAGAGCAGGGGAAGGAAGAAAAAAGAAAGACAAAGAGAAGAGCTTGGAGACCGCTGTGTTGAACGCTTTGACCTCTGAAAGGTTAGGGATAAGCTTCTCACCTGGGACTGTGCTGGAGCATGTGACAGGAACTGTGTGCATTCATGGGATCTGGCAATTTCTAGTTCATCTTTGTGCTAGCCCCAGAATTTACAATGTTCTAATCCAAGGCTCTCCTGTTGGAATCTAAGCCACAAGAAGAAGCCACTGTGGGATTTCAAGTTTGCTAGTATCAAGATTTAAAAAAGTAAAAGGAAATATATAAAAATATCTTTAATAATATGTAATAGTACAATAGATACAAAAAGGTTATTTAAATCTTCAATAAACATAAAATTATTAATGAGACATTTTACATTTTGTCAGGCTAAGCTTATGCAATTCACTGTGTGTGATATATCAACATTACTTAAATTTCCATAATTTGGATTTTGAATGTCTCTCAAAGGCTTATAGGTTGAGAGCTTGGTTTCTAATTATTGATGCTACTAGGGGTGGTGGTAAAACCCTTTTGATATTGGCCTTATGGAAGTAAGTTAGGTCACTGTGTATACTCCTAAGGGAAGAATTCAGGGTCAGACTGTCCTGCATCTTTTCCTTTGTTATCTTTTCCAAAAATGCCTCCTATCATGATGTGCCAGCAATAGGGCCAGACAACCATGTACTGAAATCTCTGAAACTATGTTTCAAAATAGAACTTCCTCCTTATTAAGTTATCTCAAGTATTTTGTCACAGTGACAGATGGCTAGCTAATACACCTATGAATTCAAAATAGATAATTTCAAGTACTCATCAGCACATATAGTTATTGGGCTAAGTAGAAAAAATAATTTTTCTATCCTACTTGGGCACATAGTTCTTTTTTTTCATAGAGCTTCCAGTTAATTGCTTTGTAAAGTTGAATTATCTGTGGTCAGGGCATCTGATTATAGAGGCATGGCTATATGGCTTCTGGAACATTCTTTTATCAGGTTTTTATGAATGCCTGTTTCTGCCTGGGGGCTCATTTCAGTTGTATGTGAAATGGACCCACTTTCTGAGCATCCACTGTAGCAGGTTAATATGGGTCCACATAACCTAGTAGAGATTTTTCCTTGTTCTCGTGCTGTAAGCTGCCTTTCATACATGGGAAGGTCAATGCCTCAAGATGACATCATCATAGGAAGGTAAAGATCCAAAGCCAGAGTGGGAGCTGTGTGGACACATGAGAAGAGGTGGAAGCAAAAGGTTACCCAGGAATGCTGGCAACTTGAAGAAATGATCAGAGATCCACGGAATAGACTTCCCTCTAATCTCCCAGAAAAAGCCATCAGTGTGCCAGCACCTTGATTTTTAAACTTCTGGTCTCCAGATCTGTAAGATAATAGATATCTAATGTTTTAAGCCACCTAGCTTGAGATTGCTACAGAACTCACAGGAAATAACATGTGTTCCCTTTCCTTTTAAACCTTAGAAAAGAGAACTGTTTTCATTATCTCTGTCAAACATTTTTAACGTTCTCATTGTATTCCTGGAACTAATGAAGATACTTACTGGCAAGAAAATCTAAGTATCTAATTCAGTCAGTCAGCGATGCTATTGAAGATCTCTGATGTGCTCACTGCTCTCTGGAGTGTTAAGGCTACAGGAGATAAACAGGCAGAAATATTGTCCCTAATGACCTGTATCAGAGAGAGCAGATAGACTGTCATCTGTGGCTTATACTTTCTGAATGACCTCCCTTCTCTGGGCCGTTGCATGCACTCCAGGATACTCTTATGTCATCTTCTCTATAACAATCATTCTCTTTTCCGTTAAACCTTGGAGAACTCTGTTTTATCCTAATTTGCTAAATCTATCTAAAATATTTTACATATATTAATTTTTGTCTGCATGTATGTATGTTTATCATGTATGCACCCATGAGGCCAGAAGAGGGTGTCTGAGTCCCTGGAACTGGAGTTACAGACTTCCGCAAGAGCAGTAAATACTTTTAACTACTGAGTCATCTGTCCAGCTTTAGTATTTGTAAGTTTTTGGTGTCTCATGCACTTGGGGACTGTGAGAATGTCAGGCCACTGGGTATAATAAATGTTGTAATGCTAGAAGTTTGCATGAAAGCCATGAATGGGAGGAAGAGGGTGTCTTCTCCAGATTTCTTCTCTACAATCATTTCCCAATGTTGCAGCATTCAGAAATCTTTGCTCAAGTCTAGGTGGCTTTCCCTCAACATTTCCACTCCACAAATCTCCTTTTCCACCCATCATTTTCAGCCTGCCTGCTTCTGACTCCTACTGGATTTGAGCTGCACCATTTCACCTTCTTGTTAGAAAGGGGTTAGATTCCCCCCCCCAAAAAAATGATGAGGAACACTAGAACTGTTTTCAACATTCTAGGAAAATGAAATGCTAAATGTATCAAAAAAAATTAGTCTGAATGGTTTCACATCCAAAACAATTGGTAGGAAAAAAATCCTCCTAGGATCAAGAAGTTTGAAAAAAGATGTATTTGAGTTATATTTACAAACCAATGTGGTGTCCTCAAGACTTTGTGTGTTTCCAAAAAGATAACTTTTGAGATTTTATTTAAGAATTTTAAATTCGTTTTTTAATTGATATATTTTTTATTTACATTTCAAATGATTTCCCCTTTTCTGGGTCCCCACTCCCCACAAGTCCCATAAGCCATCTTCCCTCCCCCTGTTCCTCCATCTACCCCTTCCCGCTTCCCTGTTCTGGAATTCCCCTATACTGTTGTACTGAGTCTTTCCAGAATCAGGGACCACTCCTCCATTCTTTTTGGACATCATTTAATTTGTGGAATATGTCCTGGGTATTCAAAGTTTCTAGGCTAATATCCAATTATCAGTAAGTGCATACCGTGATTGCTCTTTTGAGACTGGGTTACCTCACTTAGTACGATGTTCTCCAGCTCCATCCATTTGTCTAAGAATTTCATGAATTCATTGTTTCTAATGGCTGAATAGTACTCCGTTGTGTAAATATACCACATTTTTTGTATCCATTCCTCTGTTGAGGGACACCTGGGTTCTTTCCAGCTTCTGGCTACTACAAATAGGGCTGCTATGAATATAGTGGAGCATTTGTCCTTATTGCATGCTGAAGAATCCTCTGGGTATATGCCCAGGAGTGGTATAACAGGGTCTTCAGGAAGTGTCATGTCCAGTTTTCTGAGGAACCGCCAGACTGATCTCCAAAATGGGTGCACCATCTTGCAATCATACCAGCAGTGGAGGAGTGTTCCTCTTTCTCCACATCCTCGCCAACACCTGCTGTCTCCTGAGTTTTTGACCTTAGCCATTCTGACTGGGGTGAGGTGAAATCTCAGGGTTGTTTTGATTTGCATTTCCCTAATGATTAATGATGTTGAACATTTCTTAAGGTGTTTCTTAGCCCTCCGAAGTTCTTCATGTGAAAATTCTTTGTTTATCTCGGTACCCCACTTTTTAATGGGGTTATTTGTTTCTCTGGGTTCTACATTCTTGAGTTCTTTGTATATATTAGATATTAGCCCTCTGTCGGATTTAGGGTTGGTGAAGATCCTTTCCCAATCTGTTGGTTGACATTTTGTCCTTTTGACAGTGTCCTTTGCTTTACAGAAATTTTGTAGTTTTATGAGGTCCCATTTGACAATTCTTGATCTTAGAGCATAAGCTATTGGTGTTCTATTCAGGAACTTTTCCCCTGTGCCCATGTCCTCAAGGGTTTTCCCCAGTTTCTTTTCTATTAGTTTCAGTGTGTCAGGTTTTATGTGGAGGTCCTTGATCCATTTGGAGTTGAGCTTAGTACAAGGAGATAAGAATGGATCGATTTGCATTCTTCTGCATGCTGACCTCCAATTGAACCAGCACCATTTGTTGAAAAGACTATCTTTTTTCCACCGGATGCTTTCAGCTCCTTTGTTGAAGATCAAGTGACCATAGGCATGTTGGTTCATTTCTGGGTCTTCAATCCTATTCCATTGATCCGCTTGCCTGATATTGTACCAATACCATGCAGTTTTTATCACTATTGCTCTGTAGTAAAGTTTAAAGTCTGGGATACTGAATCCCCCTGAAGTTCTTTTACTGTTGAGAATAGTTTTAGCTATCCTGGGTTTTTTGTTATTCCAGATGAATTTGAGAATTGCTCTTTCTAGCTCTATGAAGAACTGGGTTGGGATTTTTATGGGGATAGCATTGAATCTGCAGATTGCCTTTGGCAAGATGGCCATTTTAATTATATTAATCCTGCCAATCCACGAGCATGGAAGATTTTTCCATTTTCTGAGATCTTCTTTGATTTCCTTCTTCAGAGAGCTGAAGTTCTTGTCATATAGGTCTTTCACTTGTTTGGTTAGAGTCACCCCAAGATACTTTATGCTGTTTGTGGCTATTGTGAAGGGAGTCATTTCCCTAATTTCTTTCTCAGTCTGCTTATCATTTGAATATATAAAGTCTACTGATTTGCTTGCATTGATTTTGTAGCCAGACACTTTGCTGAAGTTATCAGCTGTAGTAGTTCTCTAGTAGAGTTTTTAGGGTCACTTAAGTATACTATCATATCATCTGCAAATAGTGATAGTTTGACTTCTTCCTTTCCAATTTGTATCCCTTTGACTTCCTTATGTTGTGTCATTCCTCTAGCTAGGACTTCAAGAACTATATTAAAAAGATATGGAGAGAGGGGGCAGCCTTGTCTAGTCCCAGATTTTAGTGGGATTGCTTCAACTTTCTCTCCATTTAGTTTGATGTTGGATACCGGTTTGCTGTATATTGCTTTTACTATGTTTAGATATGGGCCTTGAATTCCTGTCCTTTCCAAGACTTTAACATGAAAGGATGCTGAATTTTGTCAAATGCTTTTTCAGCATCTAATGAAATGATCATGTGGTTTTTTTCTTTGAGTTTGTTTATATAGTGGATAGCATTTATGGAATTCCTTATATTGAATCATCCATGCATTCCTGGGATGAAGTCTACTTGATCATGGTGGATGATCGTTTGGATGTGTTCTTAGATTCGGTGGGCAAGAATTTTATTTAGTATTTTTGCATCGATATTCATAAGGGAAATTGGCCTGAAATTCTCTTTCTTAGTTGGATCTTTGTGTGGTTTTGGTATCAGCGTAATAGTGGCCTCAAAGAAGGAGTTGGGTAGAGTTCCTTCTGTTTCTATTTGGTGGAAAAGTTTGAAGAGTATTGGTGTTAAGTCTTCTTTGAAGGTCTGATAGAATTCTGCACTGAAACTATCTGGTACTGTTCTTTTTTTGGTCGGAAGCCTATCTATAACCCCTTCTATTTCTTTAGGGGTTATGGGTCTGTTTAGATGGTCTATTTGATCCTGGTTTAATTTTGGTAATTGGTATCTGTCTAAGAAAATGTCCATTTCCTCCAGATTCTCCAGTTGTGTTGAATACAGGCTTTTGCAGTAGGATCTGATGATTTTTTGAATTTCCTCAGTTTCTGTTGTAATATCTCTGTTTTCATTTCTAATTTTGTTAATTTGTATACTTTCTCTGTGCCCTTTGGTTAGCTTGGCTAAGGGTGTATCTATCTTGTTGATTTTTTTCAAAGAACCAGCTTTTGGTTCTGTTGATTCTTTGTATGGTTCTCTTGGTTTCTACTTTATTGATTTCAGCCCTGAGTTTGATGATTTCCTGTCTTCTTCTCCTCCTGGATGAATTGGCTTCTCTTTGTTCCAGGGCTTTCAGTTGTTCCGTTAATCTTCTAGTGTATGCTCTCTCGAATTTCTTTTTGGAGGCACTCAAAGCTATGAGTTTTCCTCTTAGCACTGCTTTCATTGTGTTCCATAGATTTGTGTATGTTGTGCCTTCACTTTTGTTAAATTCTAAGAAATCTTTGATTTCCCTAACCTAAAGAGAGAGATGCCCATGAATATACAAGAAGCCTACAGAACTCCAAACAGACTGGACCAGAACAGAAATACCTCCCGCCACATAATAATCAAAACCCCAAATGTACTAAACAAAGAAAGAATACTTAGGGCAGTAAGAGAAAAGGGGCAAGTAGCATATAAAGGAAGACCTATCAGAATTACACCAGACTTCTCAGCAGAGACCATGAAAGCTAGAAGATCCTGGGTGGAGCTCATGCAGACTCTAAGAGAACACAAATGCCAGCCAAGACTACTATATCCAGCAAAACTCTCAATTACTATAGATGGAGAAACCAAGATATTCTATGACAAAACCAAATTTACACAATATCTTTCCACAAACACAGCTGTACAAAAGATAATAGGGGGAAAACACCATTACAATGAGGCAAACTATACCCTGGAAAAAGCAGGATATTAAGCTTCTTTCATCAAACCCAAAGAAGATAATCACACACGTATAAAATTAAAATAAAAAATGATAGGAAGCAATAACCACTACTCCTTAATATCTCTTAACATCAATGGACTCAATTCCCCCAATAAAAAGACATAGACTAACAGACTGGTTACATAAACAGGACCCTACATTTTGCTGCATACAGGAAACACACCTCAGTGTCAAAGACAAAAACTACCTTAGAGTAAAAGGCTGGAAGACAATTCTACAAGCAGGAAACAATCAGGAGTTGCCATTCTAATATCAGATAAAATTGACTTTCAACCTAATGTCATCAAAAGATACATGGAAGGTCACTTCTTGCTGGTCAAAGGAAAAATCCACCAAGAAGAACTCTCAATCCTGAACATCTATGCCCCAAATACAAGGGTGCCCTCATTCATAAAAGAAACTTTACTAAACCTCAAAGCACACATTACACCAAACACAATTATTGTGGGTGACTTCAACACTCCACTCTCACCAAAGGTCCGTTCAGGAAAACAGAAACTAAACAGGGAGACGGTGAAACTAATTGAAGCTTCGGACCAATTGGAGTTAATATATATATATATATATATATATATATAGAGAGAGAGAGAGAGAGAGAGAGAGAGAACTTTTCATCCCAAAGCAAAAGAATATAACTTTTTCTCAGCACCTCATGGTATCTTTTCCAAAATAGATCATATAGTTGGTCACAAGACAGACCTCAACAAATATAAGAAGATTGAAATAATCCCATGCCTCCTATCAGATCACTATGGAGTAAAAGTGGTCTTTAATAACAATAAAAACAACAGAAAGTCCACATACACATGGAAACTGAACAATACTCTACTCAATGATACCTTGGTCAAGGAAGAAATAAAGAAAGAAATCAAAGAATTTTAAAATTTAAAATTTTTTTTTGCTGCTCTTTTAAGTTTTAACTCATTGTCATGAATAAATGTATAATATGCAAAATGAAAAATGTAATAGTATAATATGATTTCTGTTTCTGAATTTTGTGAATAAAATTTCATTAATCTAGTAGTAAAAAATAAGAGGAAAGAAAAAGAAAAGGGTTAGATCAGTTGTCTCATCAGTCATTCATTGGCTGTCAACAGCCTGTTGCTAGCCTGTCCAAGATGGCTCCGAAAGCTTTGGACAGAAGTCCTTCTGGGGCAGAGGCATGGGTGGAGACAGCAGAAGGTCCCATGCACAGCAGGTGCTTAGCAGCCAGGAGGAGAAGAGAGGAAACGACCAAGACATCTTCTACTAAGAGGTGATATTACTAGAAGAATGTAAAGGCCGGAAACTATCCCGCCAGCAAACCCCAGGCCTGTCAACTCTAGGCTGGACAAAACAAATGCACTTTATCTGCTAGTGAGAGATTGGCTTCTGAGAGTTGATGCATCATGCAGAGGCTGAGCTACTCCCTCTTAGGAAGTGTCTCAGCCTCTTTCAGTGCCCTTCCCTTGGTGCATTCCTACAGACAGCCAAAGGAGTTTGAAAGAACAGAGCGATAAGGGAACGCTCTTCATACTGGCCTGGTCCCAAAGTTCAGCCTGGCTTTAGGTGGTGCTGGTGGCTACAGCCTCTCTAGTGTACTTGCCAGACACCCGCCTGACAAGCCTGCTGGTAGAAATGGCTGACCTCAAACTGCCTCCATTTGCTCCACTTAGATGGTGCAGAAGAAGCTGGAATTCCAGTCTGCTTAGTGTTCTCACTGCCTTTCATCTGTCCTGGGAGGATCAGGAAGCAAGTGGACCAATTATTCAGGCTCAGGATTCAGAAGTGATGATGCTTATAGGTCTATGCAAGCTTGCCCAGGTTCCAATGTGCCTCTGTCAGCACCAGCAAGTAGTTTAGGCAAGTAGGATAGACTGTAAGGTTATACTGAGCTGAAAGGTTAGTATTGGGAAAGAAAGGAATGGAGGATGTTTTATCTTTCCTCCTGAACCTAACAAACATTCTCAGTCTTGGCACTAACAAGATGGACCAGCATGAGGGTTAATAGGAAGAAAGGATAAAGCCAGATCAAAATAAAACACATGATGAAGACAACGGGTAAAAAAGAGAAACAGAGACCATTTGGTCAGAAAGCAAGAAGCAGAAGGGTTGAAAACATAGGAACTCTCTTCTGCTGGGCTGCTTTTCTTCCTTTTCTCAAACTCTTCTAACCCCTTAGCCCCCATATTTCACATTGCCTGTGCAAATGCATGGACGGACAGCTTGTTAGTAGTGTATACTCACCATGTGCCAGAGGATGACTACCTGGCACCTGCCTCGTGAATATGGACACTTATATTCTAGAATTCCAAGTCTTGTGAAACATAGGGATGCTATTCAGTCTGGACCTGGCTGCAATCAGCCCTATTGGATGATGTGTGAGTGGGTAAAAAGAGTCTCTGAAAACTTTCCATTCAACCCTGCTCTCAACCAACATTGTGACTTGGCATACCTCACTTAACCTTTGATCCTCGTGTGTCCAACTGCAAGATAAGACACACTAAATTATTTCTAAGATCTGTTCTAGGCATAAACATGGCTGGTTTCTGAAGTGTTAGCCAAGAAAGAATGAAGACCTGAGTTTGACTCACCAGCTCCCACAAACATATGAGCTGGTGGCTCATATGTGTAAGCACAGTACCGAGGGAGGACATTCAGGTCTCTGGCCAGCCTCCATAGATGAACCTTCATGTTCTAGGCTCACCCAGATCAGAGAGCTCATCAGTTTGGTTGGGCCTACTGGCTAGCAAAACCTAGGTATCCTCCTGTGTCTGCCTCCCCAGTGCTGGGATTACATATGTGCAAAATTCCAAGCCTTGAGTCTCAGTCTCTCTCTCTCTCTCTCTCTCTCTCTCTCTCTCTCTCTCTCTCTCTCTCTCTCTCTCTCTTAAAGTGGATACTGGGGATCAAACTCAGGTCCTCATGCTTTCTGATAAGCTATTACTTCAGTTGCACTTACTTCATTCTGGTCTCTGTCCATGGCATGCCCTTTCCATTCTCCCCTCCCCACCCCATCTCTCATTTCATTTTCACATCTCTGTCTCTTCCAGGAAGCTTTTTCTGGCCATGCCCTCAAATTCAGCTCATCTGTACCTTTATTTTTTAAGTATTCATGCTGACTCTGGGAGCACTTTCAGGGAATACTGAAGTTTCTGTGCTGTGTTTCTGCCTTGCTCGAACTTGATCCCATGGAATGCATGAGCTGTCACTTGCATTCTTGGGCTTCATGCAGGACTGTAGCTCAGTGAGTGCCCCAGTGCATCATGGCCAATGCCTTTATTGACATTGTTTGTAGCTTTTCTCCTTTAAAACAAGTGGCAGAAATAAGGCATAGAGAAAAGAAGAAACGATGTGATGGAAACACTTTGTTTAGCAAGAGAAGCGAGGTACCATGGGAGTGGACGAAAATGAGCCATAAAAAATGCATTTGTCTCAGGAGACAGCAGGTGTTGGCGAGGATGTGGAGAAAGAGGAACACTCCTCCACTGCTGGTGGGATTGCAAGATGGTGCAAACACTTTGGAAATCAGTCTGGCGGTTCCTCAGAAATCTGGGCATGACACTTCCAGAGGACCCTGCTATACCACTCCTGGGCATATACCCAGAGGATTCCCTGGCATGCAATAAGGACACATGTTCCACTATGTTCATAGCAGCCCTATTTGTAGTAGCCAGAAGCTGGACAGAACCCAGGTGTCCCTCAACGGAGGAATGGATACAAAAAATGTGGTATATTTGCACAATGGAGTACTATTCAGCCATTAGAAACGAATTCATGAAATTCTTAGACAAACGGATGGAGCTGGAGAACATCATACTAAGTGAGATAACCCAGTCTCAAAAGATCAATCATGGTATGCACTCACTGATAAGTGGATATTAGCCTAGAAACTTTGAATACCCAAGACATAATCCACATATTAAATGATGTCCAAGAAGAACGGAGGAGTGGCCCCTGGTTCTGGAAAGACTCAGTGCAGCAGTATAGGGGAATACCAGAACAGGGAAGTGGGAAGGGATGGATGGGAGAACAGGGGGAGGGAAGAGGGCTTATGGGACTTTCGGGAGAATGGGGAGCCAGAAAAGGGGAAATCATTTGAAATGTAAATAAAGAATATATCGAATAAAAAAAATAATGTGGGAAAAACTGCATTTGTTCTGAAAGGCCTCCAGATTGTGTTTAGGAACTTCTTATGCTTTTGAAGTAAGGATGGAAGGCAGCTGGCTCTGAGGGCTGTTAATACACTGGGCTGTCTTAGAAAGAGCAGTTTCCAATCTTCAAGGGAAAACCTTCCTCTGTTCACAGAGGGTGAAATGTGGAAGGGTGTTGTAAAATCAGGAAGGTATGCTTTAGGAACACTCCTTCATAGTCACCATTTTTCTCCTTCTCAACCATCTATATTCTCAACTGCAAAAGCAACAAAGCAGAGAGTCAGCCTTCTCTACTTTTTCCAAGAAACAGTGAGAAACAAGGCTCAGGCAGATATTGGGGGCTATTTCAAAAACTTTCAAGAAAGTCAAAGGGGCACAAGAATGCCATTACTTATAGAACAAATGGGAGATATGTACTTTGGAAACATATTCATATTAAATGGAAAAATCGAAAAAGCAGACAGAAGGAAAATATAAGTCAACCCCAAATCCTCTTAACATTTCCAAAAGACTAATAGCAGAAAGGGTAGTTTATAAACCAGTTTTCTTATTTTATATGCACCTTTACCTTCCTCGGAGTCTCTATTTTCTAGTACTGATAAATAGATACATGCCTTCTACAGGCAGCACAAAATGGAGGTTGGGGAAGAATAAGGAAAGTTGGAGCTGTAGTGAAATAAATATTGAGTGAGTATGTGAGCATTGTTCTTCCTTAATAAGATGAGATGGACAGTGGCTTGAAGAGTGACTTGGGGAGAAATAATGATTTCTTCTAAAATAAAGCCAAACATTTCTAGAGCTAACTTGCAAAAGCCATGGACTTGTAGAGGGAGAAGAGATGTGTGGTCTCCTAAAGAAGGGCGGACTCAACCACTGTTCCATTTCCTTTATCACATTAAGCCTCCTTGGTCCCCACACTCCAAATTGCTGTCAGCTTTCAGTCTCTGAAAGTGAGAAATAGTCAGGGAAGTGTGGGCCCATGTGCGGTGAATTCTTTCCTGGGGACTCCTGGAGGCAGGTCAGTTCAAATCTCAGTGAGAATCACGCCTGTCTACTCTCTTTTACCAAGAACTGGCAAGCTTATTCAGCTGGAAGATGTGTGAACTCACCACCACTTCTCTTCAGAGAAGAGACAGAGAGGTAACAGCCAAGAGATTTCGGCTGTCCCAGAAGGATTCCCCTAACAGTGATTTGAAATGCTGTGAAAGAAGGCTTCATTTAGGTAAACACCTTTGGAAAGATTAAACACATTAAAATACTCAGAAGCCATTGCAGATATATATGGAGGGGAAAGGAGTACTAAGAATAATGGATTTGGATAAACTATGGGAATGCACAGTTCAGTTTGGAAGCAGCTATAGACTTCGGTTTACTATACTACTTCATTTGTTATTGACTCTGTGTATTGAATAATGAAGCTGTGGCTAGTTTGTTTTGTCTTATGTGAAATGTTAGCATTAACCCACATCCATACTTAGATTTATCAGAAAATCATAAGGTGAATTAAGAATTATAAATAATTTAATTAACAAATACTTGAAATAATGAAAAGTGACTAGATATTCCCATAGAATGCAGAATTGGAAAATTTGGAATATTTTATGTTAAATAAGTTTCAACAAATAAAAACAACTCCATAAAAATGAAATACAATGGGAATTTTTTCCTTTTCAATACTTCAATACTAAAATACAGTAGTGTAGTAGAGATGCATAGTTATAGAAGGTACACGAGTATCTAAATTATTGATGCTTGAATTACTTTAAGTATTCTAGTCTCACTATCAAGCATTCTCCCAGTAGGACTGATAGAAGACAAATTTCATAAAACAAGAGAAGATGGTAAGAAGAAAAAAATTAAGATGTAACTTTTGAACAGATGTCTCTTGGATAACAATTGGTCATCTTTGGACACTAACTTCATGTTTGCATCTCTAGTTTTGTTTCACACACCCCCACACCCCCACACCCACACCCACCCCACACACACACACACGGAGGTGGGGGAAGGAGGAATTGAGGGAGAGAGAATATGTAAATAAGTGTAATTTTTTAAAAATATAAATTACCTCTGAGTAAGAAATGGGTAAAGTGTTTTAAGGCTGTTAGCTATTGATACAGAGAGGTAAAGAAGACAAAGAATCTGAAAAGAGAGCTATGAGAAGCAAAAAAGAATTTTATTGAGTATTTTTGCATCAGTGTTCATAAGGGAAATTGGTCTGTAGTTCTCTTTCTTTGTTGGATCTTTGTGTGATTTTGGTATCAGCATAATTGTGGCTTCGTAGAAGGAGTTGGGTAGTATTCCTTCTGTTTCTATTTTGTGGAATAGTTTGAAGAGTATTGGTATTAGGTCTTCTTTGAAGGTCTGATAGAATCCTACACTGAACCCATCTGGTCCTGTGCTTTTTTTGGTTGGAAGACTTTCTATGACCCCTTCTATTTCTTCAGGGGTTATGGTACTGTTTAGATGATCTAATTGATCCTAATTTAATTTCGGTATTTGGTATCTGTATAGGAAATTGTCCATTTCCTCCAGATTGTCCAGTTGTGTTGAGTATAGGCTTTTGTAGTAGGATCTGATGATTTTTTGAATTTCCTCAGTTTCTGTTGTTATATTCCCCTTTTCATTTCTAATTTTGTTAATTTGGATACTGTCTCTGTGCCCTTTGGTTAGTCTGCTTAAGGGTTAATCTATCTTATTGATTTTCTCAAAGAACGAGCTCCTGGTTTTGTTGATTCTTTATATGGTTTTCTTTGTTTCCACTTGATTGATTTCAGCCCTGAGTTTGATGATTTTCTGTCTTCTACTCCTCCTGGATGAATTAGCTTCTTTTTGTTCCAGAACTTTCACATGTGCCTTTAAGCTGCTAGTGTATGCTCTCTCCCGTTTCTTTTTGGAGGCACTCAGGGCTAGGAGTTTTCCTCTTAGCACTGCTTTCATTGTGTCACATAGATTTGGGTATGTTCTGCCTAATAAAATTCTTGCCAACCAAATTCAAGAACACATCAAAATGATAATTCACCATGATCAAGTAGGCTTCATCCCAGGGATGCAGAGATGGTTCAATATGTGGAAATCTATCAATGTATTCCACTAAATAAACAAACTCAAAGAAAGAAACCGCACGGTCATTTCATTGGATGCTGAAAAAGCATTTGACATCCTTTCATGCTTAAACTCTTGGAAAGAACAGTAATTCAAGGCCCATACCAAAATGTAGTAAAAGCAATATACACCAAGTCAGTAGCCAACATCAAACTAAATGCAGAGAAACTTGAAGCAATCCCACTAAAATCAGGGACTAGACAAGGCTGCCCCCTCTCTCCATATCTTTTCAATATTGTACTTGATGTACTAGCTAGGGCAATTAGACAACATAAGGAGGTCAAAGGGATACAAATTGGAAAGGAAGAAGTCAAACTATCACTATTTTCAGATGATATGATCATATACTTAAGTGACCCAAAAAACTCCACCAGAGAACTCCTACAGCTGATAAACAACTTCAGCAAAGTGGCAGGTATAAAAACTCAAGCAAACAAGTATCCTTCCTATACTCAAAGGATAAGCAGGCTGAGAAAGAAATTAGGTAAATGACACCTTTCACAATAGCCACAAACAATATAAAGTACTTTGGTGTGACTCTGATCAAACAAGCGAAAGATCTGTATGACAAGAACTTCAAGACTTTGAAGAAGGAAAAGGAAGAAGACCTTAGAAAATTGATGCTCATGGATTGGCACAATTAATATAATTAAAATGGACATCTTGTCAAAAGCAATCTACAGATTCAATGCAATCACCATCAAAATCCCAACTCAGTTCTTCATAGAGTTTGAAAAATCAATTCTCAAATTCAACTGGAATAACAAAAACCGAGGATAGCTAAAATTATTCTCAACAGCAAAAGAAATTATGGGGGAATCAGTATCCCGGACCTCAAGCAATACTACAGAGCAATAGTGTTAAAAACTGCATGGTATTGGTACAGTGACAGGCAGGCAGATCAATGGAATAGGATTAAATATCCAAAAATGAACCCACACACCTATGGCCAGTTGATCTTCGACAAAGGAGCTGAAAACGTCCAGTGGAAAAAAGATAGCCTTTTCAACAAATGGTGTTAGTTCAACTGGAGGTCAGCATGCAGAAGAATGCGAATTGATCCATCCTTATCTCCTTGTACTAAGCTCAATTCCAAGTAGATCAAGGACCTCCACATAAAACCAGACAGTGAAACAGTATTCGGCAAAACCAGAACGGGGAAGTGGGAAGGGGTGGGTGGGAGGACAGGTGAAGAGAAGGGGGCTTACGGGACTTTCGGGGAGTGGGGGGGCTAGAAAAGGGAAATCATTTGAAATGTAAATAAATTATATCGAATAAAAAAAACCAGACACACTGAAACTAATAGAAAAGAAACTGGGGAAGACCCTTGAGGACATGGGCCCATGGGAAAAGTTCCTGAATAGAATACCAATAGCATATGCTCTAAGATCAAGAATTGACAAATGGGACCTCATAAAATTACAAAGTTTCTGTAAGGCAAAGGACACCATCAAAAGGACAAGTCAGCAACCAACAGATTTGGAAAAGATCTTCACCAAATCTATATCTGACAGAAGGCTAATATCCAATATATACAAAGAACTCAAGAAATTAGACCCTAGAAAACCAAATAACCCTATTAAAAATGGGGTACAGAGCTAAACAAAGAATTCTCACCTGAAGAAGTTCAGATGGCTAAGAAGCATCTTAAAAAATGTTCAACATCATTAGTCATTAGGTAAATGCAAATCAAAACAACCCTGAGACTTCACCTCACACCAGTCAGAATGGCTAAGATCAAAAACTCAGGAGAAAACAGGTTCTGGTGAGGATGTGGAGAAAGAGGAACACTCCTCCACTGCTGGTGGAATTGCAAATTGGTACAACCACTCTGGACATCAGTCTGGCAGTTCCTCAGAAAGCTGGGCACGTCACTTCCAGAGGACCCTGCTATACCACTCCTGGGCATATACCCAGAGGATTCCCCAGCATGTAATAAGGATACATGCTCCACTATGTTCATAGCAGCCCTATTTATAATAGCCAGAAGCTGGAAAGAACCCAGGTATCCCTCAGTGGAAGAATGGATAAAAAAAAAAATGTGGTATATATACTCAATGGAGTCAGCCATTAGAAACAATGAATTCATGAGATTCTTAGACAAATGGATGGAGCTGGAGAACATCATACTAAATGAGGTAACTCAGTCTCAAAAGATCAATCATGGTATGCACTCACTGATAAGCGGATATTAGCCTAGAAACTCGGAATACCCAAGACATAATCCACATGCCAAATGATGTCCAAGAAGAAGGAAGGAGTGGCCCCTGGTTCTGGAAAGACTCAGTGCAGGAGTATAGGACAATACCAGAACAGGGAATTGGGAAGGGGTAGATTGGGGAACAGGAGGAAGGAAGGCTTATGGGAGTTTCGGGGAGTGGGGAGCCAGGAAAGAGGAAATCATTTGAAATGTAAATAAAAATATATGGAATAAAACAAGAAAATAAAAAAAGAAAGCTAACCTCTATCGGTGCCTGACAAATACAGAGGTGGATGCTCTCAGCCGACCAGTGGACTGAGCACAGGGTCCCCAATGGAGGAGCTAGAGAAAGGACCCAAGGAACTGAAGGAGCTTGCAGCCCCAAGGAGGAACAACAATATGAACCAACCAGTAACCCCAGTGCTCCCAGGAACTAAACCACCAGTCAAAGAGTACAAATGGAGGGACCCATGGCTCCAGCTGAGTGTGTAGCAGAGGATGGCCTGGTTGGACATCAAAGGGAGGAGATGCCCTTGTCCCTGGGAAGGCTAGATGTCCCAGTGTAGGGGAATGCCAGGACAGGGTAGGGAATTCCCTATAGGGAATACCCATATAGGACAGGAGGGGCGGGAATGGGTGGGTTGGTGAGCAGGGGGGGGGGATGGGATAGGGTGTTTTTGCAGGGGAAACCAGGAAAGGGGATAACCTTTGAAATGTAAGTAAAGAAAATCTCCAATAAAAATAAAGAAAAGAAAGGGAGTCTCTCTTGGCAGAGGAACCAGAGTCCACTGTCTGGGAATATTCCACATAGGCTAGGAACTAAGGAGGAACATGAGAGCTAGAGTTGTCGGCCATGGCCTTGACCAGTCTTACACGGTTTCTCCTTCAAGCTCTTACCTTGGGTCCCTGCTTTGACTTACCTCAATGATGGACTGTAACCTGTAAGCCAAAGTTCTTCCTTTCCAAAGCTCCCTCTGGTCATGGGGTTTTTCACAGCAATACAAAGTAAATTCGAACACTAAGCTACTCTTTCCAGGGAAAATACGTCTGAGCATCTGGTTATATTTGCTATCAAGTTATCAAGATGTAACCATGTTGTATATGTATATGTGCTTCTGTCTAAAGACACCTTATTTAGATGCATTTTTGCTTTGCTAACATTAAACTCATAGCCAAGAGTACTATAACTCATGCCATGCTCAATCAAATTTATCTAACACACTTCCTTTGGAAAGCATAAACATAGTCTTCTTTTATTAAATAGGACTTCAGAACTGCATATGAGTGAGTACATTTAAACAGTGAACTCCCAAACAAAAATCACAAAAAGGGGGCTTACGGGACTTTCGGGGAGTGGGGGGGCTAGAAAAGGGAAATCATTTGAAATGTAAATAAATTATATCGAATAAAAAATGACACAAATTATGATGAAGGGAACATCACTTACAGAATAACAATCTGAGATTTGAAACTAGAAAGCAGAGGATTAACATGTTTGATTTTTTTAAGGCTCTGATTATCAGGTGATTCAAAATTTATACTATTCTCTGTGTTTCTACAGATCAGAGTGAAAACTCATATGCATTGATTGGCAAGTGAATATTAGTGAGTATGTAAATTCATTAATATAGAGTCCTTAAGTAATCTGGAGTGACTATATTGCCTATATATGTTTCCATAGATACAGAGATACACATTTATGAGTATAGATTAGCTCGCTGCATCATGTCGATTTCACATCTGTGTATTCAACAATGTTTGGATTAAAAGGATTTGGAAAAATATTGCATCTGCACTGAACACTGTGCAGACTCTTATCACTTTTGTTAGACAGTCTGCAAATGATTGTCACAGGCTAAAGGTAGTCATATAGTATTTACATTTCATTAGCTATTCTAAGTAATCCAGGGATGATTTAAAATATATAGAAGCATGGTCATAGGCTGTATACAGACATGATGTTATTTTACCTAAGGGATTTGGGCATCTGCAGGTTTAGCACTGCACAGGAAGTGGATGAATGTGGTGACCAATCTCCTGTAAATAATGATAGAAGATGTATACATATGTATCTTTTGTTATGGTATGGTACCTGTGGGAATGGGTGAAACTCAAAATGACATAAGTCTCATCATTTATAGTGTATGAAGACTGTAAATGTCACCTTCAGTGGAAATACAATCGGATGACTTGTCAAGAGTCTCTTTCATTTTCTTTGCAGAGTTTGTATATATTCTGGATTCTAGAAATTCATTTTTGTGTTTAAACTTGAACTTCTGTGGGTAGGGATAGCTCTTGTCAGTATTATTCAGACTCTTCTAGCCACCAGTCTCCCTCCATGCACTTCCCTTCTGTAGCCAACTCATAAACAGCTGAGGTCAGGGGTCCTATTGACCTTAAACTTCAGCTTCTTTTTCTAATGACTCATACCATCTCTTTCGAAAATAGCCAGTCAAGTGCTCCTCAGTGAAATGTGCATGACTGATAAAGGTCAGTGGGATTTCCACTGCCAAGGGACTTTTTAAAAATGTATTTACACAAAAGAAATCAAATTCACGTGCTCAGTTTTAAGGTAATTTTAAGTAGTAAAAAATCTATACCTGCATCTATGTATTTTTTTCACACAGTGTAAGTATGCAAAGCAAGGATGCTATGCTTTGAAAGTTGTGTCTCTCTGAAATACACATGTCAATATTTTAACTGCCCTTTAGAGGTGGGAGCCTTTGCGGGTTGATTACATTACAAGGGCAGAACCCACATAGTGAGTTCAGAGTCCTTTCATAGTTGAGGGAGGACACATTTGCTCATTTCATCATCTGAGTACACAAGAATGATGATACCTGTCAGCTGTGGAGTGAGTCCTCACCACATACCAACTTTGATAGAAGGCACTCAGTCTCTAGGACTATGAGAAAGTATTTTGTTGCAAAAGCCTGAATGAACTCAGTGACAGGAGAAGCCTCAGAGGGCACTCTCGAAGAGCACACTAAATAATGGATAACTGACTAATTGACTTAAAAGTTCCCACCCTGCTGGGATTTGATTTGAACACTGTTAATAAACGCCAACAACATATATAATTTTGTAAAAAGGAACAGCTGTTCTTTTTCTCCTCAAAACTTTGTGTCTGGAACTGGTAGGAAGAGGGAGCTTTTAAGGATCTCAAAACAAACACGAACACCCTCTCTTATTGGGAATTGCCAAAGCATTGAATTGCTTGTATCTCTTAGTGAAGTTAACCCAAAGCTAATTCTGACAGTCTAGAATGGCCCTTCTCATACTTGGCACTTATAATTACTATAATCTCCATCTTCAGTGAATTGCTTTCCTTCACTCTGGGCTCTTCCTAGTCCTTGTAGACACATACTAGCTCTGGAACTCAAAGTCTCTGGTTAGTGTATTTCTGAGAAGTGAGATAAGGCCAGACTCCAGTCAAGCTGCACACTCAAGTTAACACAGGGATGTTTTTGGCCAGAAGCCCTTTCATTTTCCATGTGCTCAAATGGAATCATTTAAAATATAAAAATGTATGAGCATCTTTCCTCTGAATGAAATGCTATGCTTTTCCTTGGCTTAATTTCCTCTAGACATAAAAATTAAGACTCTCACCAGTACCAGTGATCAGTAATGCTGTGCACATTGCCAGACGTACAGATTAGATAAGCATTTTGGTTTCCAGTAGTGTTTTCATGGAATTATCTCTATTCAGGTCAAATTCTATTTTGAGAACTCCAGCTGATTCAACAGCCTGTAATTTGTTCTTTTGGTCTCAAAGTAAATACTTCATTTAACTGAAACAGAGAGAACTGCACTTGTATTTGAGCCCTGACCCATGTAATTTTAATATCCATTAGCCCTCACTATGGGATGTAATTGGACGGATCAGATGCTTCCTAGGTTCATAGAAACAGTGCGGGAAGCATTCTAACCACTTCCGTTCCAAAGCAAACACTGGGAGTCTACAGTCTAAGCGGGAACCAATTGGTAGTCCATGTCTTCCTCTCATGGCTTCCTTCTGCTTTGCTTTGTGAGTCCAGTCCCTACATGCAGAGTGGTTAAGTGAAGCAATTCTTAGAAGGGCAGAAACTTACTTTAGTGACATAGGTATTAACTTATTGTCAAGGTGTATCAAACCACATAGAATCCCAGGCTGCCAAGGCACAGGGTTTTATAACCTAACACAAACACAGAGTCTACTAGAGTCTTCCCTTTCTCCTGACATAGTGAGCAGTTCACATGGAAACTGAGTCATTTTCAGGCACACAAGGGTCAGAACAATGCATCTTCAGGATTCTAGACAGATGAATGGAAAACAAGTGAATGAAGAGTATACACAGAGAACATGGGGTCCTGGAAGATCAACAATGGAAAAAATAAAAAGACCAGGTTGTCATGGAATACCACAGGGTTTTTGACATGGGGAGTCTTGGTAAAATTCCTCCTTTGTGTATGATGAAGTCCTGAACATACCAAATCAGTGCTCCTTAAACACAGTGTGCGGTAATTTTGGAGCCAGTATTTGGCCAATCATTGTGAATGACCTCTATGACATTTCATAGACACTGCTTATACTCCTGGTTTTGTGCCATCTTCTGAATATTTATTTAGCATTCAGTTTCTTTCCCCTTGAGTTATGAAACTGAAGCTTAGAGAACTCCAGCATTTGTATGAGTTCAGGTATCTTTAGAGTGACAGAATTCGATTTTGAAAGCATGTCAGACGTCAGCATTCATGCCTCTAACCACCAGACTATACCAGATCTCTCTAGTTAGAACTAATACTTCTATTTATAATTATCCAGGATTATTCATATTGCAAGAAACAATGGTTCCCAGGCTGGGTTAACTGATAGAGAAACTAGGACAATAAGAATACAATAAAAGCTATGTTTGATGGTCGACTCTTAGAACCTAGAACTTGGAAAGGTTGATGATACCTGCAGATATCTGTGAGTTTGAGGTCAGCCTAGTCTGCATAGTGAGTTCCAAAACAGAGTTAAGAAGTAAGAAAGTGCCACCTTCTCCCCAAAACTACAAAACACAATGAGAAGGTCAGTGTGAAAAAAAATAAACATTTTAAGTAGTCTCAATGTCATGTTTCATGCTTGCTGGCAACAACTCTCTCATAGTTAACAGCATCTTTATCAGTCAGCAATTCCTCCAGAAGACATTGTTTCTGTTTAGTGGGGCCATTGTGGGAACTGAGACACTCAGTATCATTTTCATTTTCTTAGTTCTTTTCCAATGATAACTTCAGTTCTTACTCCAGATTTCTTGTTTCTCCTAGTCTCCGTGGTCCCTGATGCCTGCTGTCTAAGACTTCTGCTCTACTGTCTACTGTAAATGTCCTTTCTCTATGTTTATTTTGTTTTTCTGTGCTAGATTTTCATGCTTCCTCCAAGGCAAGATCTAGCTTGGGTCATAAAATCCTGTAAAAGATACTTACATTAGACATTAGGCAGAGTGAGTTAGGATACCTGGTTGGCCTGAAGAACAGTCTTTGGGTCAGGGATAATTATTGGCTCAAGGGGATGTGAAATCCTCATTGGTGACCTATGCATAGACAGCTTCTCAGACGCGATCTATGAGGACAAGCAAACACTGTTTCTGTTCTCTTATGAAATCAATTGTCCTTTTCTTAATCATTTTAATTGATGCCTAATATCTGTGCATCTTTATGGGGTACACCATTGTAATTGAGGTATACACTAAGTATATAATAATTGAATGTAGGGAATTTGTATTTTCCACCTCTTTGATCATTTTAATGTGTTGAGATTCTGTGTTTCCCTTTTATATTCGTTTTAAAATACATCGGGTTCTGTGACAGAGAGTTACTCCACTGCAATACAAAATAAATAAATAAATAAATAAATAAATAAATAAATAAATAAACAAAGCTGTTTCTCCTTGTTAGCTTTATTTGTGATCATCATCATCCAACTTCTCTCTGCCTTCTTCCCAATCTCTAGTGACCACGAGTCTACTCCATTCATCTTTCTATGAGACTGAATGAATGAATAAGAATTTCTCATGGGTAGTTGAATTGTGGTGGCTTGATCTACTATCGGATGAATGAAGGTCGCCTTGAAAGTAGCCTCTAACAATTCTAGGGACATCTTAAGCCTCTCAGAGATCAGCATCTGACATTTTAATAAGACCTCAGCATGTTTGTATTCTTTTGACTTTATGTTTCAAAATTTATGTTTTTGCATGACTGTGTTTTTCTAGTTTCCTGTCCCTTCTAGCTGAAGGAAAAAACAACCCTGAGAACCATTCTTTGATGTGGCAGAAACTCAGCCTGTCTATCCTCACTGCAGTAATAATGATGCTGCTAATACCCCTCTTTTATGGCACACGTGTGCTTTTAACACTCTGGTTTTGTGGGAAGTGACTTTATGATATGAGTAACTTGGAAACTGACCACTATCTGAGGCACTGGAGAGAAGCCCATTTTCCTGATTACTTGGGTCTTTGGAGTCCAGTGTTCTTTACATCTTGTCATATGGAACTCATAGCACTACAGTTTCAAAAAGGCACGTCCTAATGCAAGCTGAGATTCCAAGTCTTTGAGCTTCCTAATAGCACATTTTGGAGCTATGAAATCAAGATGTATGTTTGATTCTTCCCTCGATGATTTACAGTTCTTAACATGGTGATATGAATGTAATTGATATATAGCATACAGAGGTTTAAGTAATGCCCATGCAAGTTCTGATGCATAGCAGTCCTGATATTGCGCGGGACCCTGTGAAGTCACTGATGGCCAGAGTTTATCTGACTACTGCTTCTACGACTACTGAGAAGGACTCATATTTATGTCATGCTTGCCATGTGCAGCATGTGACAAACTCAGCTCATAGGAGTTATTGTCCTCAACATTGGGTAGTTTGGAGTGGGTCCTGGATTTGAATGAAGGAAATGGGGATCCACAGACACAGGATCTCTAATTGCCACCTTGATCATAGAAGAGATTAGAAAGAAACAGTCACTGAGAGCTAGCAAAGTGGAATTAGGGAACTCAACTAAAGGCTCTTATCATAGTTTCAATTTACAATAGTTTCTCTGGAACAACCAACAGTCACATAGTTCTTATTTAGAGAGTGTGGTACCTGCAGCATCTAGCTGAGGGAGTCTCTCCTGTGCTTCTTCCATTCATCTTGGGTGAAGGCTTTACTTAGAAGTGACGTCAGAGAGAGAAAGAGCAAGGTAGGGATGGAGGGAGGGAGAGAAGTAAAAAGAGTGCTTTCATTGTTTTACATTTTCGATCTATTTTGCATATGTGTGCATGCATACACATATGTGTCATGTGGCATGACAGAGGACAACTTGCAGTCATCAGTTTTCTTGTTCCACGGTGTTGTTTTGGGGTAAGCTCAGGTCATCAGGCTTGGCAGTAAGGGCTTTTATACTTTGAGCCATCTCATTGGTCCTCTTTTATCTTTTTAAAATTATTGTGTTAATTATATAAACTTACAGGGCAAACTGTGATCATTTGATTTATATATACAGTGTAGAAAGCTCCAGTCAAGACACAAAACATTTCTACTTCTTTAAACATTTTTTTCATGTATTTTTCTTACTTTTAGTTTTAGTTAGTCCACAAAATAATGGCTTTCATTATGATATATAATGACATGCATACTGGATATGTAGATGATATTTTCTCCTATTCCCATTACCATCTTTTGTCCCCTTTATGCCTGCCAATGGTATTCTTCATCCAAATAGCATTCCCCTTGGCTTCCATGTGCTCTTCTATCATATACACTATGGATATGCTGGCTTTTATAAGCTTTCTGTCACATATATTATGTGTATACATGCACAGTTATGGTTCCATATAGTTAAATCTAGATTCTGCATATGCACAAAAACATGTGGTATTCCTCCCACACACACATACACACTCCATTATGGACCCTTTCTTCTGTTAGTTCTTCCTCCCAGGATTTTTCATATTATAGAATAATTATATATACTTAGAGGACACAGTCAAACACATGTTTTTTAATTCCAATACTCTTTATGATGTAGCTATTTAGTTCTATGTAAAAGTGTTTCCATGCACCTGCACACATTCAATAGCATGTAGTGTTATTTTTGGAGGCGTTTCTGTTTTGTTTCAGTAGAGTACAATCCACTGCCAAGAATCATATCTTTCTTGGTATTTTAAAAATTCCTTTTTCTGTTCATGGCAAAGATTCACCTGTCTGAACAATGCTTGCCCCATGCCTGGCATACTGGACGGCATAATCACAGAGGACCCTGGTCAGCCGAGAGAGACCACAGGGTCTGACTTGACCCTTAGCTGAGCTCAGTCTCTTACCCTCACTGTGGGACTTCAAATAAATATTATTGTTTTTCATAATAACATTTATTAAGCATCTATGTGGTTTCCAGTACTGACGGAGAGCTCTCAAAGGGGGAAGCACATTGCACCACAGTGTTTAGGAAGCTGTGCAGGCTCACACAGCTATTCCCAGGCCAGCAATGAGCCTGGATATTGTGCTGACTGTAAAGTGCTCTCAGCCTCCCTGAAGAAAGCAGCTGTCAGATCCTCTGGGGCTGGGTTTTGTTTTCATGGATTGGGTGATTCGTGTGTCAAACTGCACATTTGCCTCTGGTTCAGATTTTGTCTGTGAAGAAATTATTCTTAGAATCCAAATCATTGTTCTGCTCTGTTAGGTCACTTAAATATTAAAATCTAAGCCCACTAGCTACCAGTACACATTGGACTGCTCTTTCTACACTGATGGTTCAACTAATTATTCACTAAACACCCTGTTTATTCAAAAATTATAATGGGAAGTGGTTTCAAGTAGTGCAAAAAGAACTAAAGATCTGTGATCTTCAGACAGTGGTCACCAAGGACATCAATACAAATAACTAAAAGCCAAAGTAAGACATCAGAGGTACACAAGAAAGGTAAGAATCTATAGGGAAACAATGCTCACAGTGGGTAACTAGAAATGTCATCATTTTCAGCATGGTTTACATACCCAGGAAACAAAGTAAGAATTTCACATCAACTACTTTATGCATTTATAAAAAAAAAAAAACCTAGAGCCCTATGTAGCCTTTCTTCTCTACTTAAGTCTGAATCAATAGAAAATATATAAAATAGTGAACAATGATTCTTATTGATAACACCTTGTTACTGGATCCAATTTCCCATATAGATCTTAGAAAAGTTCACTTTGGAGGACGTTGGAATGTACAAAGCAGACAGTGCATTAGCTAAACCCCTACCCTTCAACACACACACACACACACACACACACACACTCACATACAAATCCAAACATCAAGATTACCATGGTCTAAAGCTTACCACCCCCACACCCTTCAAAAAATGTGGAATAGTAGATATGGCTTCTGAATGAGTTTGACACCCCAGATGTCTCTGCCTGTAACACATCAAATGCCTTCCTCCATCTCTGTGAATGGCTGTAACACACCCGATGTATTCCTTCACCTCTAAGGAAAGCAGGGAGAGAGGCTCAAGCATTTGGAGAAGGCCTTTAACCGGAAAGTAGGTATTGATAGTGGACGTTCCCTTAGAGTTTAATCCTATGTTCGTTGGTTTTCCTATAAATGCATGATGCCAAGGTGTGCCTTTTACTTTAGGGAAGGATAGCAGCAATGGCGTCAGCCCTTCTGATAAATGTGAGACCCTGCACTTCTGCTGAGGGAGCTCTCTAGAGCAGCATAGATTTTTATCTCCAACATATTTAAAATGGTTCAGAATAGATCTTTATTTGAATGTACTCTAATGCTATATTGTTCTAAAGGTAAGAGACCTTTACCTATTTTTGTCCCAAATTATTTCCATTCGTGTATAAAATAGAGGCTGTTAAGGTTTCTGATCCATTAAGATGTGCCAATATTAACATTCATAAGTGTCCTTGAATAACAAAGTACCAACACAATAGAAGGAGAATAGAATAATACAAATTTGGGTCCAAAATACTCTCTTATTATCAATAATCTTAAAAGTAATTAAAGCCATCAAATTAATTCCTCTTGCTAGTTATCATATCTACTCTGATAGGTCGAAAGTAACTTAAATTTTTCCTTGTCTAATTTCTTATTCTGTTCTCAACTACATTCCAGTTTACAGGACAATGAGAGCAGGAGGGATGTGTGCAGCTGGAATTCTGTGAGCAGCTGGTGCCTGGGCAAGGCCAGTTCTCTCAGGAGTGGCTGGAGTTCCTTCAGGACCTCTTCAGCTGAGGAAGCTGAAGACAAAGTCTCAATTGCTTTGCTTTGCAATGAATCCAGGGACAAGACTATCATGGCAAGGACCTCATACCTACCATATTTTGGAAGCAGCATAATTCTCAGTCTCCATACCAGTTATTAAAGGCAGAATTACCTTGTTAGATGCAAGTGACCATGGCAAACCAAGAAGGGAGGGTTGTTGAAGAGATATGATTGCAGCATCTCAGAAGCAATTACACTATTAGTCATCTAGATGCCCAAACCTGTCAACTCATATGAGAGAAGCTCTTCATGAATAGGTTACATTTTCATTGGTATATCCAAAACAAATGCCTGAAATAAAGAGCTCTATGGAGAACATGTACAATTTCTATTCACAGTTTCAGAAGGTTGACTTTATCACAGCAAGGTTGATGCTAATGAGCATGATGGTTTATGTAATGGAGTCAAAAGCAGCTAAAGATGCCTGTGCTTAGCTGGCTTTTTTGCACAAACTTGTCAAACTTGTACATCAATCAGATCTGAAAATGCTATGAAAAAATTAATAAAAACTAGTCCTTGAAGGATGAGGATAATTGTGCTTGCTTAGACCCCCTGACTAGGGAACTGTGTCCCCTAATGATGGGCTGAGTCTCACAGCTTTCTTAACAATGAAGACAACCCCTTACAGACAAGCTGGATGAAGACAGTTATTCAGCTCATACTTTTTCTAGGTGATTTCAAGATGTAGTCAAATGACATTTGAAACTAGCAGGCTTCTCTGAAGACTCATCTTTTATTATGTAATAGAAATGAGAGAATGAGAATTCTAAGCAGAAGGGTAATTGTGAATGTCCTTTGGACTATGTGATAAAGACAGAAGCTGGGTCTGGTCTTGACCTAACATCACTTCATTTATATTTACTACAGGTCAATTCTGATGTGACTTCCCATAGAATCCAATTCCATGACACTGTCGTCAGCATCCTCTAGAGTCTAGACAACACCTTTTTCTGACTACAACTATACAGTCTGTTTTGAATATTCTTCACCTGTCCTTCTCGGCATCTGGTCCTAAACTTCTTCAGGTTTCCTGCAGCTCCTGCTCTCTGTCAGAGTCTCAGCTTGCTTCACTGTGGACTTGATATGTGTGCTGTGAAATTGCAACAGGGATCTGGATTCTGGCATTCATTGGAAGAATTATTCTTAATTTGGCCTCAGAACTGAAGCATCTCTGTGTCAGAGGATAGCTTTATCTATATTCCAGCAACTAATTTGATATCTAGTTAGAGGTGAACCACTCTCCTCCCACCAGTGTTTTATTCAGGGGGTTCAGTCTGAGTTAACTCTTTCCTATTTACAACTCTTTAGGTCTTCAGGATCTTATCTTATATTTATACTCATTTTTTTTCGTGTTCTAAGACTTCAGCCTTCTTCTGATGGAAGTGTTTCTTTATCCAGTGAAAACACCCACTTGCTTGTTTTCATTCTCAGATCATAACAGTGCCCACCTAGTATCTTGGGCCCTCAAAGGAGTCCTCTGCAATTTGTTCAGTTTCTGGCACTAATTCTGGAGTGATACATAGATATTATTGTGGATCAGCAAATCTCAGAAAATCCAGTCTGTCGGTCAAGAATACTTTCACTCATTGTCCCCCCTCCCCATTAGAAGAGTGAGATTAGTGGTACTATGATCCTTGGAGGTCAACATCAGTCTATGAAGACAATTTTTCATTTGATAAATGAAGTAAAAATTAGAGGAAGAAGATAGACTCAGAAAGAAAGTTTCCCTAGAAATAATCTCCTTGAAGTACAAAGAAGCAATAATTTACTGTCTTCAACAGCTAAGACTTATTTTTCTGGACATGGATTCATGAGGAGCTGGCGATGGTCCACGGAGCGTCATGAGTGTTAGAATTTGCACTTGATCCCTCTAGTCTCTTGAGTTGTGTGAAAAAAATAATGGCTCTTGCCAGCTTAATCCCTATTGGTTACTCAGAGAGTATTATTACCCCACTTAAGAATTATTCTCTAAAATGAACACTTCAATGAAAGAAAACTTGCAAACGCTAGAGCTGAAGGATGTGCTAGGTTATTTAATTTTTTGGCACCATTCCTTCTCCTGTCACTCCACATTGATTCTTTTGTGGCACTTAGCGACCCATTTTGACCAAGTAAGTCAGTGTTGGACTCCCTACTTGTAAAGCTTAGCATTCATAAATGCTATACTTAGATCACTTCAGTGCTTTCTTTAGATGTCTTCAGTCTAATATAATTCTGCCAAGCTTCTTTTTTTATTAAATTATTTTATTTAATCACTTTTCAAATGTTGCTCCTTTTCCTGGTCCCCCATCCTGAGTTCTTCCCCCTCCTCCCCCTTCCTTGTTCTTCTAAGAGGGTGCTGCCCCACCCACCCTCCCACCCATCCACCCCCACTTCACCCCTACCAGCATGTACCTTCCCTGGGATATCAAGTCTTTGCAGGATTAGCCACATCCTCTTCCACTGAGGCTAGACAAGGCATTCCTCTGCTACATCTTTGCTGGGGGTCACAAACCTATCCATGTATGTTCTTTGGTTGGTGGTTTAGTCTCTGGGAGCTCCCAAAGGTCTGAGTTAGTGGACAGTGTTATTTTTTAATGGGTTGCCATCTGTTTCAGCTCCTTCAGTCCTTCCCCTAACTCTTCTATAGGGGTCCATGACCTCAGTGCAATGGCTGGCTGTAAGTATCCTCATCTGTCTCAGTCAGCTGCTGGTAGAGCCTCTCAGAGGACAGCTATGCTAAGCTCCTGTCTGCAATCACAATGTGGCATCACTAATAGTGTCAGGATTCGGTGCCTGCACATGGGATGGATTCAAAGTTGGGCTAGTCACTGGATGGCATTTCCTCCAGTCTCTGCTACATTTTTGTTCCTGCATTTTCTTCAGATAGGAACAATTATGGGTCAAAAAAATTGAAGATAGGTGGGTGGCTCCATGCCTCAACTGGGGGCCATGTATATCTATTGGAAGTGGTCTGTTCAGGTTCTATAACAGCACTATTGGTCATTTTTGGATAAGGGCATTCCCATTGAGTCTTGGGAACTTGTCACATCCCATGTGTCTGGGACTTTCTAGAGGTTCTCCCTGCCTCCTACTCCCACTCCAGCATATTGCCATTCATTCTCCTAGCTCTCTGGGCTTCTCTCCTCTCTTCCCCCATACCTGATCCTGTCCCCTTCCCCCTCCCCTCTCCCACCCAGTTCCCTCCCTCCTACCTTCCGTGATCATTTTGTTCCCCTTTCTATGTGGGACTGAATTATCCACACTTGGATATTCCTTCTTATTAAGCTTCAGAGGATCTGTTAGTTGCATCGTGGATATTCTGCCAAGCTTCTTAAATGGAGCAGTTTCAATGAAGTGAATACATTTTCCTGAGGAAATATCTCTTTGGTCAGAGCATCTGGGATTCCAGAGAGCCACATTTGCATGTGTTCAGTGTCAGATTGGGCAGATGACCTTGGCTAGCAACAAGCATCCTTAAAAACACTGTGCCTACAAATTCATTGAATGCCGATCACGAAATCTTAAACATGTGTACTAGAGTTCTATTTTAAGCACTGTGGTAGATGTTTACTTTACTTTGGTAAGAGCTTAAATATATCACAACTTCAGCAATTACACAAATCAAAACTTTTTCAATAGCAATCTCTTAGAAAATTGGCTCTTTCCTTTTCTGTTCACCATAGAGACACAGAAAGGTGATTATAGTATTAGGATGGACATTAGACACACCAAAAAGCCAACTCCTCATGTGACTCAAAATCTATGATGGTACCTACTAACTCACTGATTGATATATTACTCTTTCAAAAACTTTTGCCCAGTTGATTATCACTCATAAAATAGTGTGTTGGGTACTGCAAATATAGAGTAAGCAGGGCATATTCAACCTATGTTCTCACAAATTTTGTAATAAGGAAGGAAATCTAAAAAGTAAACAGAAAATTCACTCAGTTAACTTTTACTTGCACAGTGAGTGAGGTTGCTAGTGATATAAATAATGGGGGAAACCCTTCCCTGGTCTGAAGGAGTCAAGGAGGCTTCTCTGAGAAAATAGGGATGTGTCGGGAGACTGACAGAGATGGAGGGAACTGTGTACTCACAGAATGGAGGAAGCGAAGCGTGTGGGATCAAAAATCTAGGGTGGGTGGCAAATGCTGAGTAAAAGGGAAAGTGGTTTGGGTTGAAGTGAGAAGACAATGGATTTAATTCTAATTATATGCTCCTTTATTTTAAAACTACAAGTAGAGTTTTTTATTTTTCATTCTTTCTTTTGGGGGGGCACTTTTGAGACAGGGTATCTCTGTGTAGCCATGGCTGTCCTGGAACTCACTATGTAGACCAGGCTGGCCTCAAACTCAGAAATCCACCTGCCTCTGCCTCCCAAGTGCTGGGATTAAAGACATGTGCCACCACTGCCCAGCCTTTTTATTTCTTTATTAAATGTTTCTCTATGCACTGTGTTTGGGAAAGATTTGACATACAAAGAACATAGATTTCAGACCTCGGCCTTTGAGCCCAACAATGTCTTTATTACTATTATTAATTATATTATTATTAATTATTGTCATTATTCTATTTAAGAGCACATGACAGAACTTATTATTTACCACTTAGTTTTGTAAGTAAATAACAGAAATGAGTAGTAAAAACCACAACTTTGGACTTGAAGGATCACAAATGAAAAAAATTAAAGGTCTCTTGCCTGGAAATACTGAGTAAAACCCAAAGGCAGGCAGCACAAAGGTTATCCACACACAACACTTTACAAGGAATTTGCTCAAATATGTATGAGAAGGTTTCATCAAGAAATGGAGTGACTTTGTATTTTACCAGTGAGACAAGGAAGAGATGTGGAGAAGAAGCTAAAAAAGTTGTACTTTTGGAAGGTTTCAGTGCCCTAATGTCTCTCCCAGAGGACTTCTGAGAAGAAAGGCTATGAACACAACCCTTAAGGCAGGGGCAGAGAATCCATGCTTCCATTGCTCCCAATTGCTCAACTCACTCTACCCCTGAATAGTGGATGGCACTTTAGTCTTCTCTTGCTGTATAGAAACCACTCTTGTCAGAACCAGTGTTGTTTTCAGAAAGGGCTCAGGCTAGGACAATTCTAGAACAAGATCACAGCCATGCTTTAGAAGCACTGGATACAGGCCTGTGTTCTTGACACAAGGAAGGATAAGGGGAGAAAGATGAAGGAATCACATTTTCCAATGGCAGAGTTTATTGTTTTAAATGCCTTTCTGGAAGTGACACACATTGTGTCAACTTGCATTAGCATGACCAGAATTTGCTCATGTAGATATCCCTAGTTCCAGAAAGATTGGCAAATAGGATATCTTTGTGGGGTTTCAAATAAAGTGGGCATTCTACACCTTAGAGTGAAAGGTAAAATGGATTCTGGCAGATGATTAGCAGCCCAAACTTCATTATATGTAGCAAACTGTGTTATCTGGCATGAAAGGTTGATTGCCAATATATGGGTTAAAGGTGATAAATACATGGACCCAGGGAGAAACAGAGATAAACAGAATCTAGTGATACCAAGGAATCAAAACTACAAGCTTGGTGAAGAACTGGAAGAAAAAAAATGTATTAAGGACGACTTCTGACCCAGACCATAATGACTAATGTGTCAATGTGGAGAGCAGGCAGCAGTACCATTTACTGAAATGAAAATCACTAGGAATGGACACTGCTTAAAATAAAATAAAGATTCTAATAAGCCAAAGTTTGGAATATTTTACAACTTTGAAAAGACACATGGAGTAAGAAGTTGGGTGTTCGGATTTGAAGCTCAAAGATATTTCAATTAAGAGATTAATTATGAGGGAACAGTGAGGCTGACTGCAGATCTTCTCCTTTCCTTTTGCTCCTCAAGATCCAATACCCCCAGTCTCACCCTCTTTTCTGTAACAGAATACCTGCTGCAGTTTCCAGCGCCTCTCTGACCACACCCCTAACAGATGACAAAGATCTCCTTCAACCTTCCTTCTCCCAACTCATTCCATTTTCCAGGCTCTAGCACCAGAGACAATCCCCGAGAACACACCAGCTGAGCAAGCCAATGAAAAATAGTTCATAAAATATTCCCTATCAGGCAACATTCAACCTTCACCATCTCTTAAAATCCAGAGAGGGAAAACAAACAAACAAACAAATAAGCCAAAACCAGATATCAGCACCAAGACCAATAATCATCCAATCCCAGATACCTAGATTTCAGCATAAAAATAGAATAACAGCCGGACAATATGTCTCCACTAGAGTCCATCAACACCATTCCAGCAGGCCCTACATATTCTAATATGAGAATCCCAAGCAAAAAAAAAAAAAAAAACTTAAAGCAGCTTATATAAAGGTACAGGTCCTTAAAGAGGAAATGGTTCAATCCCTTAAATAAATCCAGGAACATACAACCAAATAGTGTAAGAAAATAAATAAACCATTCAAGGCCAGATAATGGAAATAGAACCAATATGAAAATCCCAAACAGCGGAAATCATGGAAATGAAGAATTTAGGAATTCAAACAGGAAGCACAGAATCAACAGTCAGCAATGCAACACAGGACATAGAAGATAGAATCTCAGGTGCTGAAGATAGAATAGAAGAAATGGATACATTGGTCAATAAATTGTTAAATCTAAAAAATTCCTGACCAAAAAATTATCCAGGAAATCTGGGAGATTATGAAAAGAACAAATCTAAGAATATTAAGAATAGACTAACGAGAAGAGACCCAGATCAAAGACCCAAACATCAACAAAATCATAGAAGGAAATTTTCTAACCTTAAGTAGGAGCTGCTTATAAAGTTACAAGAAGCATACAAAACACCAAATAGATTGGACCAGAAAAGAACATCTTCTTGGTACATAATAATCAAAATACTAAATGTACAGAACAAAGAAAGAATATTGAAAGCTACAAGGGGAAGAGACCAAGTAACCTATGAAGACAGGCCAATTAGAATTACCTATGACTTCTTAATGGAGCCTCTATAAGCCAGAAAGTCCTACTCAGGTGTGCTGCAGACTCTAAGAGAGCACAAAGGTCATCCAAGACTACTATATCAAGCAAATCTTTCAATCACCACAAATGGGGAAAAAAAGATATTCCATGATAAAGTCAAATGTAAGCAATATTTATTTACAAATTCAGTCCTACAAAAGATGCAAGAAGGAAAACTTCAACTCAAAAGGTTAACTTCATCCATGAAAAGACAGTAAATAATCTGAGACCAGCAAAATTAAAAGAACAGAAATACACACCACCTCCACCAACAGCAACAACCACAAAAAGTTATTAAGCATTGGTCATTGATATCATTCTATATCAGTGATCTCAATTCCCTAATAAAAAGATATAAACCAACAAAATGGATGTGGAAACAGGATCCATCTACCTACCTACCCACTGTTTTACACACACACACACACACACACACACACACACACACACACACACACGAGAGAGAGAGAGAGAGAGAGAGAGAGAGAGAGAGAGAGCTCAACATCAAGAATACTTATTAACTCAAGGTAAAAAGGAGTTGGAAAAGGATAATCTAAGAAAATGGACCCAAGAATCAAGCTGGTGTAGCAATTTTAATATCTAACAAAATAAGATTTCAAACCCAAACTAATGAGAGACAGTGAATGTCACTTCATAACCCTTAAAGGAAAAAGAAATCCACCAAGAAGACATTTTGGTCCAAGCACAAGGGCACAAAGTCTGTAAAAGAAACAATTCTACAGTTTAATTCACATATTGACCCTCACAAACTGATAGCAGGAAAGTCAAGACCCAGCTCTCATCCACAGACACGTGATTTCAACAAAAGCTAAACAGATCAGTGCTGGAACTAACTGACATTATAAACTAATTGGACCTAACAGATATTTATGGAATTTCACCCAAACACAAAAGAATATATCATCTTCTTGACACCTCAGGAAACTTTCTCCAAATATGACCAAATATTAGGACAAAAAGCAACTCTCAACAGGTGCCATAGTTGAAATAACCCCCCTGCATCACTTATCAGACCACCACAGCTTAAAGCTGGATATCAACAACAGAAAGTTACAAAACTTATGGAAACTGAAAAACTTGGCATTGAATGAAAAATGAGTAATACAGAAACTAAAAGACTTCCAAGAATTGAATAAAAAGTAATGTACCACATATCCAAACTTATGGGACATAATGAAGGTGTTTCCAAGAGACAAGTTCAAAACATTAAGTGACTAATAAAGAAATTGAAGGGATCTCAGACAAGTAACTTAAAATCACACCTCAAACCTCAAGAACAAAAGGAAAAAATGGCATAAAAATGAATAAACAGCAAGACATCCTCAGAACTGAAAGTGATAAAATAAAAACAGAGAAAGACAAAAAGAATTCATTTTTTAAAACTATTGATTCCTCACCATGTAATAAGGATACGTGCTCTACTATGTTCATAGCAGCCCTATTTATAATTGCCAGATGCTGGAAAGAACCCAGGTATCCCTCAACAGAAGAGTGGATGCAAAAAATGTGGTATATCTACACAATGGAGTACTATTCAGCCATTAGAAACAATGAATTCATGAAATTCTTAGGCAAATGGATGGAGCTAGAGAACATCATACTAAGTGAGGTAACCCAGACTCAAAAGGTGAATCATGGTATGCACTCACTAATAAGTGGATATTAACCTAGAAAACTGGAATACCCAAAACATAATCCACACATCAAATGAGGTACAAGAAGAAAGGAGGAGTGGCCCCTGGTTCTGGAAAGACTCAGTGAAGTAGTATTCGGCAAAACCAGAACGGGGAAGTGGGAAGGGGTGGGTGGGAGGACAGGGGAAGAGAAGGGGGCTTACGGGACTTTCGGGGAGTGGGGGGCTAGAAAAGGGGAAATTATTTGAAATGTAAATAAATTATATCGAATAAAAAAAATTAAAAAAAAGAAAAAAAAACCTATTGGTTCTCTGAGAAGATCAATAAGATTAGCAAACCCTTTTCTAAATTAACTAAAAGGCAGATGGAGAATATCCAAACTAACAAAATCAAAAATTAAAAAGAGGACATTAACAATAGACACCAAGGAAATCTAGAGAATCATAACTAAAATACTTTAAAAACATGTATTCCACCAAACTGGAAAATGTAAAAGAAATGAGTAATTTTTTTGACACATACCACTTACCAAAGTTAAATCAAGATAAGACAAGCAATTTAAACAGACCTATAACTCCTAGTTAAATAGAAACAGTCATTAAAATTCTCCCAAATGAAAAGAAAGAGAGAGGGGGAGGGCGAAAAAGAGGGGAAGAGAGAGGGAGTGGGAGAGGGAGAGGGAGGGAGGGAAGAGGACAGGGACAGGGAGGGAGAGGGAGAAAGATGGATGGATGGATGGATAGATGGATGGATGGATGGATGGATGGACGGATGGGTGGATGGATGGATCAATGGATGGAGGGATGGTTTGATGGAGGGATGGATGGATGGATGGAGGGAGGGAGGGATGGAGGGATGGAGGGATGGAGGGATGGAGGGATGGAGGGATGGAGGGATGGGGGATGGGGGATGGGGGGATGGAGGGATGGGGGATGGAGGGATGGAGGGATGGAGGGATGGATGGAGGGAGGGATGGAGGGATGGAGGGATGGAGGGATGGAGGGATGGGGGGATGGGAGATGGGGGATGGAGGGATGGGGGGATGTGGGATGGGGGATGGAGGGATGGAGGGATGGGGGGATGGGGGATGGGAGGATGGAGGGATGGGGGAGGGAGGGATGGAGGGATGGAGGGATGGATGGATGGAGGGAGGGATGGAGGGATGGAGGGATGGAAGGATGGAGGGATGGAGGGATGGGGGGATGGGGGATGGGGGGATGGAGGGATGGAGGGATGGAGGGATGGAGGGATGGGGGATGGGGGGATGGAGGGATGGAGGGATGGAGGGATGGAGGGATGGATGGAGGGAGGGATGGAGGGATGGAGGGATGGAGGGATGGAGGGATGGGGGGATGGGGGATGGGGGGATGGAGGGATGGAGGGATGGAGGGATGGAAGGATGGGGGATGGGGGGATGGAGGGATGGAGGGATGGAGGGATGGAGGGATGGAGGGAGGGAGGGATGGAGGGATGGAGGGATGGAGGGATGGGGGATGGGGGGATGGAGGGATGGAGGGATGGAGGGATGGAGGGATGGATAGAGGGAGGGATGGAGGGATGGAGGGATGGAGGGATGGAGGGATGGAGGGATGGAGGGATGGAGGGATGGAGGGATGGAGGGATGGAGGGATGGAGGGATGGAGGGATGGAGGGATGGATAGAGGGAGGGATGGAGGGATGGAGGGATGGAGGGATGGAGGGATGGAGGGATGGAGGGATGGATGGAGGGAGGGATGGAGGGATGGAGGGATGGAGGGATGGAGGGATGGAGGGATGGAGGGATGGAGGGATGGATGGATGGAGGGATGGAGGGATGGAGGGATGGAGGGATGGAGGGATGGGGGATGGAGGGAGGGAGGGATGGAGGGATGGAGGGATGGAGGGATGGAGGGATGGGGGATGGGGGGATGGAGGGATGGAGGGATGGAGGGATGGAGGGATGGAGGGATGGAGGGATGGAGGGATGGAGGGATGGGGGGATGGGGGATGGAGGGATGGAGGGATGGAGGGATGGAGGGATGGAGGGATGGATGGATGGAGGGATGGAGGGATGGAGGGATGGAGGGGTGGAGGGATGGAGGGATGGAGGGATGGAGGGATGGGGGATGGGGGGATGGAGGGATGGAGGGATGGAGGGATGGGGGATGGAGGGATGGAGGGATGGGGGATGGAGGGATGGAGGGATGGAGGGATGGAGGGATGGAGGGATGGTCTGGGGCCAGATGCTTTTAGTTCGGAATTCTATCAGACTTTCAAAAAAAAATTAATGCCAATTCTCCTCAAATTATTCCACAAATTGAAACAGAAGGAACATTGTCCGATTTATTTTATGAGATCACACATTTACCCTAATACAAACCAGATAAAGAACTAATAGAGAATTACAGATCCCTTTCCCTTATGCAAATCGTATGAAAATATTGAAAAATAGTTAGCAAACACTTGCAAACTGAATCTAAAATGATCATCCACTATTATTAAGTAGGCTTCATCCCAGAGATTGATCAATATACAAAATCAATAAATGAAATCTACCATTTAAACAAACTAATAGAAAAAAACATATTATTATCTAATTAGATGGAGAAAAAGGCTTTGAAAAAATTTTAGTACCCCTTCATGATAACATTCAACATCCTAATGCATCATCATGGCATCATGGTAATGTAAATCAAATCTACTTTGAGATTCCATCTTATACCTGTCAGTATGGCTAAGATTAATAACCTAAGTGACAGCTCGTGCTTCTGAGCATGTGAAATCAAAGGTGCATTCATCTATTGCTGTGGGAGTGCAGTCTTGTACAGCCATTATGGAAATCACTGAATCTGTTCCTCAGAAAGGTGGAAATCAATCTCAAAATCCAGCTATATACTATTCATTGCCATATACCCAAAGGATGTTTTCTCCTACTACAAGGACACTGGTTCAACCCTGTTTCTTGATACTTTATTCACAGTAGCCAACAATGAGACAATTTATGTGTCCTTCAACAGAAAAGTGAAATTTGCAGGCAAATGGATGATATTTCAAAATAATTATCCTGAGTGAGGCAACCCAGATTCAGAAAAATCAATATGATATATATTTGTTTATATGTGGATATTAGTCATTATATAAATAGTAACTGAGCTACAAATTGCAGACTCAGAGAGGTTAGGTATAACACATAACTAAGGGTGCTACATGCATCTCTCTTGGAGAGAGAAATAGAACAGATTCTATGTGTGAACTTGGAGCAGGAGGATGGGAAGAGGAAGATCTGGTGGGGAGGAAGAAGGGAAGATGTTGTTTAGGGAGAATGCAGGGAGGGATAGATAGAACTGAGGGGCATTTGAAATGTATAGAAATCTAGTGTAGTGGAAACTCCCTAAAATATATGAAGGGGATTCTAATGAAGTCTCAAAATGATGGCAGAGACACAGAGTCCCTCTCAACTGGTCTAATGTGATGTCAAAAATTGAAACTAGGAAAACTAAATATTCCTCTGATATTTTACCTACAATTAAAAGTTCTAAGCAATGTGATATTTGCATTAACATGGATGTCGATTGATACCTGACGTGAAATCAGTGTTCTGATCAGTAACACATAATTTAGGAGTGTTTGGGATAGCATGTTAAAGTTTTACTAAAATCATGCATTCACATTACTCCAGTGGATACAATTTATTCATTAGTGAATGAAGAGAATTCAGCATATATACATGGGTTAGATATGCTATTAATATAAAAGGGGTCCAGACTTGCAAAACAAAAGTATAAAGATAGCTCAATAGCCACATCCTTCACAGGTTCATGTCTGAACTTGAGTTTTATAATTGTCCCATACTGAATTGCTGACTAGATGAAAGTGAACCTCTAGGTCTCTAGCTTCCCTAAAGGCCCTATCACTTAATTCCATCACCTCAAAGCATAAATTCTGATACATGAGTCTCAGAAGGACACATTTGAATCATAGCAGAACCATCTATGCCTTTCTAAAAGACGGGAGTTACATAACTGAGGGGTGCTATTATAAGAATGTATTATTATATTGCTTCTCGGCCTTTTGGCTAAAATCAAGTGAAGAATGTATTATTATGGTATACGTGTGTGTGATGTGTGTTTGTGAGGGTGAGCACTCACAATCACAGTATGTGTGTGGAGGTCAGAAGACAACATGGAGGAACTTGTTTCCTCCTATTGTAAGCAAGTACCTTTGCCTGATGAGCCAACTTACTGGCCTGAGAGTGACGTTGAGACATATGTCTGGGGCAATGTGCTCAAAAGATCTTGATATGGATACCTTGGAGAATTAGGTATGGGGAACAGGGTCAAGGAACCTGGGAATTGAATTTTCACTGCCCACTATTTGATACATGTGCAACTTATTAAAAGTAACAATAGTGCTAAAAATCAATTATAAAATAAATACACATTGTGTAAGATTTTGTCTACTGAAGAAAGAATTTTGTAATTTTATCTCACTGGCTCTCTTAGGGATGGACATGTTTGACTTTCAGTTTCATAAAAATGCAATCCTCAGGCCAGGAAGATGACTCAGTGGCTAACATTGATCACCGCCAGCTTGGACGGGCTGAGTTGAATCTCCGGAACCCACAAAATATAAAAAGAACCAATTTGATAATTTGTCTTCTGATCTCCATATGTGTGCTATGATGTATACACACTTACACCTTCACACCATTCCCCCCACATAATGTATACACAATGTAAAAAAATTTTCATGTATTCCTTTTCTACTCAGTAAAGATTTTTTATTAGTTCATTTTTTTCCACACAGTATGATAGAAACAATGCTTTAGGGAATAAAATAAAAGAAAACAGTTAATTAAAATTACAGATATGTTCAAAGTTCTCTTTCAAAGGGAAAAGTATCTGGTGTTTGTCTTATAGTGGAGATATTTTCTTAGTGGTTATTAGAACCAGTACACAGGTGCTGACCTCTGACAGCCTAGGGTACAGTGGAAGCCAGAGGAACAGGGTTAGGGACCTATTTTAGTTCTACATGCAAGCATCCTTGAAGTTCTGTTGAGTTGAGTTCTGGGACAGGAAGGGCAGTGAGAACCTTAAGTACCAGGGAAAAACAGCAGGGATTATTAGTTGGGAAGAGAATTTTTCAGCCTCTTTGTTTACGTATTTGCATGAAAGAAGATGTTCCCGTGGTCCATGTAAGCCTAAAGCATGTGAAGCCCATACTCTGCCTTGAAATACAAAATAATAAAATAGAATCAAGTGTGGGTTCATAGTGAAACAAATGGCTGTGTGTAGCAATAAAGACCTGAGTTCGGATCTCCAGCGTTTGTGTAAAAAGCTGGTACAACCTGTAATCTCAGTGCTGCAGAAATGGGGACAACAGGATCCCTGGGGCTTGCTGCCCAGCTAGACTTGCCAAATCGACAAGCTAGCTGGCAGGTTAAGGAAGAGATCCAAAATTCAGGTAGAAAGTGGTAGATGAAGACTCAGACGTTGACAACTGATGTCCATATACATGCACACTTGTGCACATATATACAGAGTACAGCCATATCTATACCACGTGCCCACACCCATACCCACTCCCCCACTCCCTCCACATTTATAAGAAACAAATTGAAGATGATAATTCACCTTCTCCAGCACCACCTGCAAGAGTCTGTTTCCATGACTTATTACTTTGAAAGTACTTATGAATCACCTGGAGAATTTGGATAAATATCTACTGGAGATAACACGGATATTAACATTTCAAGATATTTCAATGATTTTAATATGGAAATAAGTCTGAAACCCATGTGGTTTGACTCAATCACCCAGTGAGACAAAGATTCATTTTCAGGATTCAGTAGCCACAAGAAATTGATCTCTGATATAAAGTAAAAGAATTTAAAGACAGTGCAAAGCTGTGGAATCTTGATCCATGAACAGCAAATCCACAAGGAGAAACTCTGTGTTTCCTCAACACAACCATAAGGACAGGCATATCACAGGAAAGATATCAAATAGCCAGCTGTTTCTGGACACATGCCAGCTCTCTGAGGTGGAAGCACTGTTCATTAAACTCAAACTCCATTTGAATCACATTCTGGAAGTTCGTTGTTATGTTTAACTGTTTAAAAATTTGCTCAGAAATTTATATACCATGTGTTATTAATTTAACTTTTCAATTCTATTTTTAATATTTTGAGATCATAATATAATTACATAATTTCCCTCTTCCATTTCTTCCCCTCCACCCATTCCAGTTCCTAAATATGTAAATGTAACCTGCTCAGTCTGTATGTTACATGTATGAACATTTTTGGAGCTCACGGTTTAGTATTAGATAACCAATTGCTGTGATGTTCTTTTAAACATGCTTCATTCTGTTACAAGTCTGGGCTAAAACATCAAAGAGTGAACTGTCTATCTGTAAAAGTGCCTGTGGTTTCCTCAGGGCACAGTTTCTAGAAATGACCACCTATCCCTGTTAGATCATCCTTGACCAGAAAGTAGGGGAAAGGTTTGAACTTGGAACCTTGAGGATAGAAAGTTTCAAGTGAACCGACACTCACACATTCAAGATCCCTTGTGTGGTCAGCTACAGGAAATATTCTATTGGAGGGAATGCTGGTAGTTATCAGAGGATTGACTGAGAAAAATATTGGCATAGGTCTAATTAGGTTAACACGGAATATTGATTCAGCTAAAAATTGCTGTCTGACTGTAATGGCGGCTAAGGTAGGGGAATACAGGCCAGGAGGAGAGGTAGTGCCCGGCATCCTAAGTCCTCTTATTCCATAGTTAATGGCTAGTGTGTCACATTTGGAAAAGTCAAAGAAAATGTCAACACAGGAAAAACATCACCATGTTTATAGAGTATTTGTGTGTGATAAAATAGAATGGAGATAGGGACGGAGGACCAGGGGATGAGTTGGCGTTTTGACTTTTATGAACCACACGTGTTAATTTGTTTCAAAGTCAAATGAAAGGTTGCAGGCTATTTAATTTGATATTTAATTTAAAGCACTAATTTTTTCCTCATGCACCAGGATGAGATTGGGGAAAAGATATGTGACTTCATGCTTCTGAATTGTCCAAAAATTAAAAGGCAAAAAACACCGAAAACAAAAACAAAAGCTACGACAATGAAAACATACTAAAGTCCCACATCTATACTGAAAATAAAGAAAATAATATAAAAATGAGAATAATGATAGAAGAATATATATTCTCAGGCTAGGTTTAATTGTAAAAGACTCTGTTAGTCACTGAACAGCATAGATACCATATCTAAAGAAAACTTAACTTTGGAGCATTAAAGATAAAAAAAATAAAGGTCCAAATAAATGAGTGGAAATCTAGCTAATGGGTAGATTATTGGCATAGGATGTGCAAAGTCTTGGGTTTGATCCTGTCCTAAGATAAATAATCGGTTAATAATACTGAAGACTGCCAAAGAAAGGGAAATAGTAAAGATTGCAGTCT
Source organism: Apodemus sylvaticus (assembly GCF_947179515.1). Taxonomy (NCBI): domain Eukaryota; kingdom Metazoa; phylum Chordata; class Mammalia; order Rodentia; family Muridae; genus Apodemus; species Apodemus sylvaticus. Next base: position 24,031,865 of record NC_067474.1, read on the forward strand.
GATAGTTGTGCTTCTAAGAAAATCATAGTGGAATATCTATGAACACTAAAGAAAATAATGAAACAAAATTCCTTTATTTTGTCAAATAATTTGCTAAGAGAAAAAAAATACTTCTGAGAATATTTACCTGAAAACTTATTAATGGAGGAAACACTCCAATAAAATGAAGAAGAGATGCTGTGGGAAAGCAGAGCATATAAAAGAGAGAAAGATCCAAGAGACAAGGAAATATCCTGATGTTAAAAGAACGAGGCTGAAGACCAGTCAGACTCTGTAACGTCAGTGATAAGCAGAGAAGTGAGTGAGGAGTCTGTTCATGTGATATCTAGCTACATGTCATGTGACAAGTATCATGTGACATCTATTAAAATATATAAATAGCAAACAATAAGTCTCCAGTCCTAATGGGATGAATTAATTATGTTATCAGTAATTTTTTGACAAACTTAAATTATAGAAGCTGAATGGCCAATGAGTAATCCTAATTCTGTATTTTTATTTGCATATCAATAAAAAAGAGAATAAATGTTTTTCCTTCAAAACAACATGGAAAACTCATACACACATGACATAATAATAAAGCCATACAATTATCATTTTCATCCAAAAGCTGAAAATACATAGGGATATTTATTATAATAAAATTAAAATTTATGAACTATGAATAGTGAAAAAAGCCACCATTTTCTTTGAAATCTATATATTTTAGTTTATAGGATAAATAAAATTACAAATGATAAACTTATTAGAAATGGTAAAATAAGCATGACATATTTACAAGTATAGAGTACAGGTGTTGTTGTAGTCAGAGGAAAATTTATAACCATAAAACTGAATATTATGAAGCAATAGTGAGTCAAATACATTAAATGATTTAATCTAACATCTTTTTTTCTTTTTTTTCTTTTTTTAAATTTTTTTTATTCGATATATTTTTTATTTACATTTCAAATGATTTCTCCTTTTCTGGACCCCCACTCCCCAAAAGTCCCATCAGCCCCCTTACCTCCTAACATCTTAAAAATTAGTCCAGTAAACTTGGGAAAGAGGAAGAAAGATTTTAAAAATATATATTCACTAAAGCATCATAACTCACAATTAAAAATCACTTACTTGCATCTATGGCTATAATGCTTTGAGTATGCCCAATCTCATCTAAAATTATCTTTTTGGGAATAATATTAGAACAACCATTTTACAAATAAATGTAAGTAAGAATAAGAGAAAAGCTGAAACATCATTAGAAAAGTGAAACATATCTTAAAATTTAAGAGAAATGCATTAAATGTTAGAATTTTTCCAATACTGTATAATAGTGTGCTTATAGAAGTATATGAAGTGAACATTTTTCTAGGGACATACAGATTACACAACACCTCTCAAAACAGAGAAGAGAAATGAATTGACTATAACATAGCAAAATGGAGAAAGGAGTCAAAATGTTAAGGAGCCGGGATTTAGCTCAGTGGCAAAGTGCTTGCCTAACATGTGTAAGTCCTTGGCTTCAATCCACAGTACTGAAAAAATAACTAGCCTTTTACAAGTTGCAGCAGGACTAGGCACGTCCTCTCCCACTCTGGCCAGACAAAGCTGGCTAGCTAGGGGGAAGGGATCCAAAGCAGGCAGCCCCAGTTCTACTTTTTAGGGGAACCACCTGAAGACCAAGATGCACATCTCCTACATATGTGTAGAGGGCCTGGGGTCCATCCCATGTTCTTTGGGTGATGGTTCAGTCTCTGTGAGCCCCCAAGGGTCCAGGTAGTTAACTCTGTAGATCTTCTTGTAGTGTCTTTGACCCCCTCCAGCTCTCTCAACCCCTCCCTCTACTTTTTCATAAGACTCACCATGCTCTGACTATTGTTTGGGTGTGGGTCTATACATCTATTTCCATCAACTGCTGGATGAAGCCTCTCAGAAGACTGTGATGCTAGGGTCCTGACTGCAAGCATAGCAGAGTATTACTAATAGTGTAAGGAGTTGGCTCTCTCCCATAGGATGAGTCTCAAGTTTGTCAGTCATTGGTTGCCCTTTGCTCTTTCCAATCTTTATCACACCATTGTAGGCTTGTAACCTGAAGGTCAAAGGTTTTGTGGATGGGTGACCATCTGCATTTGATTCCCAGGAAAGACCTGACATCAGTGAGTTGTCCTGTGACCTCCATGCAGGTGCCATGCATGGTACTGTGTACCCCACCCCCATGAATGAACACATATGCAGGTAAATCATACGATTCTAAAAAGAAACTTGGTAAAGAAAGGAGGAGAAAAAGAAAATATAGAAAAATTTCTCACAGATATAAAACCAAGTGTTTAAAAATCAGCAGATATTAATTCAACATAACTTCATATTAGAAGAATAAAGAATATAGCTAAACAAAGATATGCTAAGAATGTAAGAGATGACTCAATACGAAGAAAATTTCAACAATGTAATTACTCCCTAATGGACTGAGTGCTCTTGCTTTCATCTTAATAGAGGCTAAAACTGATAAAATTCAATCATCCTTAAAACATAAACACATTTAATCATGTAGAAATACAATAGATTTTTAAATTAAAATCTAAAGAACAGCTAACATAAATCTAGAGTACATATCAGAGCTAAGTGAAACATTAGAATTCCATCTAATTAAGCTGGGCAAAAACGTATGTCTACATTTACTAAGGCTCTAAACATTGCATTGGCGATTTTAACCAGGGCACTAAAACAGAGAAAGAAACATGACACTTACATATTGCAAAGGAAAAGTTATCATTTACAGCAAAATGTTTTTCATATAAAAATTCCAAGAGAAACAACTGTCAACTCTAAAACTAATGAGATCATTAGGCAAAGTGATTAAGCATAGGATTCATATAAAAGTAACAAGTTTAAAACATTTGGCGATCTGAATATCCTAATGAATGCAAATTCATTCTTTAGCATTGGCTGAAGTCCCAAGGTGGGACCTTATTGATGACCACCTATAAACAACTAATTCACTCTGTGATTTTGGAGACCTTTATTCTAAAGCGTAACTGAATCTTTAAAATGCATTTAAAAACTGAAGACGTTATTTTTTATATGAATGACCTACTTAAGGTAGCTGATGTGGACTTGGAGTACCCAGCAAGCTGGTTTTTTAACAGCATCTGGCTAATATAAAGGTACAAGCTAAAGGTACATATTTTAAAAATTTGTAAGGGAACACTTTATCATAGCAACAATATTTGCTTTGCCACAGAGCTGGAATTGGAGCAGGAAGCATGTGGATTTTATTTGAGTTGTTTGAAAGAGATATATTATACCATAAATGATCAGTTACATCCTGAAAACTTGCATTTTTCAATTATCTAGATCTGAAAAGAATATCATGTTGGATGTGTGACTTTTTATACAATAGAAACTGCTACACATAACAAAATGCGTTCCACAATCTATAATTCACTTATAATTCTAAGTATTTTCTTAAAATGAAGAAAGGTATTACCATTTTAGTAAAATTAACTACAAATAATATATTTATAGTGCCACAGTATGCTCATTATCAAAATTCAAGTCCTGTGGAGTGATATAATTAAAGTGAGCGCTGAGTGTTTCCATCAGACCTCCTCCCTGTAGTCACAAGCCTCTTCTCAGACTGGGTACCATTTTCATTCCAGTCCATATCTACTGAGTTTTGTACTTATGTGTATGTTTATGTTCCCCTACCATGCTTATACAAACTAGACACAGCTTTACATATCCTGAAACTTGTCTTTTCGCTAATTGACAATCATGGAAATGGTTCTGTATGAATACATGCATGCCCTTCCCATTCTTATAAGCCTGCTGCAATATTTTATCATGGTTGATTTACAACTTATTAAAAGATAAAATAGGTATTAGCTTCAACATACATTCTTTTGCAACATGTATGTGGTTATGCTGCTTGAATGTTGTTCAACATTACTGACTTCCTAGAAATTTACCACAGTACAAAATTTAAAACCTCTCTTTAAGTAAAGATTCTTAAAACTGCAAAACTAATAGCACAAATAGTAATTGAAAGTATTTTTGAAAGAGTGCAATATTTTGATATTGAAAATTTTAGCTTTATGTATATCTTTATTGTAGTATGTGGCATGTTTTGATATACTTTGAGTAGTTTGATTAATCCAAAGAGAATAAATTCATATATCCATTACCTTGTTATATTTGTATGTGTTGAGAGCAGCCAAAATGTCTTGTTCTCACATTTTTGGTATATAACACGGCATCACTGGACTATATTCCTTGGGCTTACATCAATACCTAGATTTCTTTGTTCTTTATAATGACAGCATTACACCTTTAAATGTCCATTGCCCTCGCTCCCGTCTCCATTCTCTTAATTACCATTCTACTTCTATGCATTCAAGTTGTCTTACATTCTATAAGTAAGATATTGTAGTATTTCAAAGTAGCAAGATATAAACTCAACATATAAAAATATTCATCACATCACATTCTTTAAATTGACAATGACTTGTTTGGACAAAAATCAAGAAGATAAATCTCATTTACTATAACAGCAGAAGTGTAAACTGTCTAGGAATTGTAAATGTGAATGTCTTTTATTTCTTCAGATAAACTGATGAGTTGAGAGCCTCTGCCAAGAATTACAAATACATGGCTTGGACTGAACCCAGATCATTTCTAACTATCCCTAAGCCTAGGCCTCGAAGCTTTAAGCCTTTGGACAATATACTTTTCTGCAAGCCTAGTCCTTGAAGGCTTCAGCTCCCAGCTTCCATCTGCTAAGCTAGCCCTAAAATGTTTCAGCCTCTGAAATTAACTGCTGGATAAATGTTCTAGCTTTTTCTGAACTTGCCTGGCTAGGTCAACTCAGGTGCTCTGGCTCAAACTCCTTTCCAAGCTCACTGATTTAAACTGGCTTTTCTTGGTTTCTGACCGAACTGCTCTGCTTGGAAAGGCTGCTTCTGAATTCCATGATCTGAACTGCTCTGAACGCAACTGCTCTACTCTGAGTACAGCTGTTCCTAACTGAATTGAGCACAACTGAATTGCATTGTCCTTCCCTCACTGCTCTTCAAGTAGCCTCTCTTTCCTGCTGTTCTCATGAGAGCAGGGTGTATCCTATCTGACTCATATCTTTTTCTGATTCATGACATTGTCTGCCCCTCAACTAGACTTCATTGTTTGAAATTAAAGGTGTGTACTATAGGCATGTCTGCATTTCAACCAGAGGGATTAAAGGTATGTGGCATGGACATACCTTTGGACATACCTTTGGACATACTGTCTGCATTCCAGCCAGATCATATCTTTGGATGTGATCTCTTGTCAGAGTAGCCATGTTACTGGATTGAAATTTCTCTCCAAGGAATAGATTTAATTAAGAAAGTATATTTTTACATTGCAAACTATAGCTGACTGATGGAGGAACTGAAGTAGGTTAAATAAATGGAAAGACACACCCATACTTGCATATTAGAAGAATTAATATTGTTATAGTTACAATAATATTCAAAGTAGAAAGGCAGGGTTGATAACATCTTTACTAGAAATCTAATGATATCTTTAAAAAAATGAAAGAACAATTTCCAAAACCCCCATGGGATCTCACAAGATGCCAAATAGCCTTGAGAAAGACAACTAAAGTTAAGAACATCACACTTTCTAATTTCAGATTTCTATTACAAAACTACTACAGTGATCAAAACAACATGACATTGGTCACCTGGACCTACCAAACAGAATAAAACATCCAAATACTACTCAGGAATTTATAGTGAACTAGATTTTGGTAAGGTTAACAACAAAACACAATGGGGAAAAGGTAGTCTTTTCAACAAATGGTGTTGGGAAAGTTGGGTCCCTCTATGCAGAAAAATGGAGCTAGGTTTGTCTCTTCTATCATATCTAACTTTCAACTTGCAAAGACATAAGTACAAGACCTGACACCATACATTTACTAGAAGAAAACACATGGGAAAACTCCTTGATTTTTTGACTCTAGCAGTGATTGCGTATGCAAATTGTACGCCAAACTCAGGCAACAGAAACAAATGGCATGATACTAAAACAGTCCTTCACCATAAGGGAGATAAGCAATAACATGACATGACACTGCATCACCTGGCTTCAGAAAAAATATTTGGGAACAATACATTCAATGAAGAGTTCAAAATAAAAATATATAAGGAACTCATTAGCCAATAAATAAGTATAATATTCGAAAAGAAAACCCAGATCACCCAATTAAACAAGAGCAGAGGGCAAAATACTTTTCTGAAAGGATATAAAGATAGGCAACATATTTATTGAAATGACCTCAACATCACTCATCATTGGGGAAACAGCAAGCAAATCCACACAGAGAGGAATTTGTGACTGTATCCCCCTGCTTGGTAAATACCGAAAGAAAGTGAAATTGGAACTTCGTGAAGACAGTTGTACCTCAGTGTTCGTTGTTTATTCACTCTCCACTTATTGAGCTGTGGAAGAATCTTAGGTCCACCAGTGAGTCAATGGATAAAGAATCCTTGATACTATGCATAAAAGAATACACTCTAGCCTTTTAGCAGAGTAATTTATCATGACCTTGTGTCATAGTGCAGAAGAAACAATAGGACATTGTATTAAAATTCACTGTACAATTTATTTCCCTATTAAACATTCAACATTTAGATTTCTCCTAATTCTTGTTGCATTGGCCATTTTTATATTTCATAGTTGGAGGGTAAAACTAAAAACACACAGATAGAGAAATCAGTGATAAGTTTTGGAATCAAGGTACTATTATTGCAGGAAGTTTAGGTAAATGATAACAGGTTTAAAAAAAAAAAGCCAGGGAAAAACCTCAAAATTTAAGATCATATGCATTTAAATAAAAAGCATGTTTACTTTTGTACTTTAGGTGAATGGCATGAAAATGTTGACAGCATGATTCCAGTGTTACATGCAGGGTTAGAGTGACATCCTGAAATCCACCGCTGTGTCTGCTTTAGTCTTTGGGATACAAATTGAGACTGAGTTTAGCCCCAAAATGTAAGTTCCCTCAACACCTACGTGCCCTCAACAGTGTGAGCAATAACATGAAATGATTAGCTATTCTATCTTGGTTTAAGAATGCCAATTAGGGTAAATCAGAATTTTTAGAACTTCATTACAATTTTACCATGTAAAAATGATGCTTATTTTGTTGGCATAGTTTTTGATCTATCCTCAACCCTGAGTGCTGTTCATTCAGTCCTATTGATTCCACACGTTGGGTTTGGGGGTCCCATTCCACGTGTGGGATACTCTTTTCCAGACTTTTGTTCCTTTGCTTCTTCTTGGCCCTGGATCCTATCTCAAAGCTTGGGTAAAAGTACCAACCTGTTCACGTGGTCTGGGAGGCTTCGTCCTATCTCCGAATGAGGCAGCGATCCCACCATTCCTTAGCTCATGGGGAATGTCTTGCAGCTGTCTGAGGAACATAGATCATTAGTGATTTTGGCAGGATTCTTTTGGAAGCACAATGCTAAAGATGAAAGGTCAGCTTTATTTAACTGATGAAAAACAATGAGTAGCAGATTAAGCTAGTTTTCTGGTAAACAGTGCCATTACTTTCCAGTAAATAGTGTCAAGATGCCTTGATGGATAACATACACGGAGATAAAGAGCAGCAAGTCTCAGTGATGGAAAATTAGGTAGCTCCATAAACCCAAATGTGCCTTCAGTTTTCTTCTTGCTATGATCTGTTCGCTAAAACATTTACCAACAGGTCATTTGGTTGTTCTCATGGAAAAAATGAAGTATGTTCTATTGAAGACAGTCTGCAGAAATGGGCCAGTTTAAAGACTATTCTTTTCATCTGTCTCAAGTGTTAAGACACCAAAGCAGAGCCGTGTGTTCCGTGCTACTCCTGGGCTGCCCACCCATCTGTGGAAGCTCGAAGATGAAGATGAGATGGAATGCAGGAAGTGAAGAGGCAGCCTAATAAAAATTGAATGCAGGATACCAACCCATCAGCACCCTTCAGTGCTAGACGGAAGCAAGACAGTTTTAGCTTGCTCACATGCAGTTTTTTCAGAAACCCATATTGACCGTGTAGGCTGGGAGGCAGAGCCTGGAACTTGAGACTAACAGATGCATTATTGTCTGCTGTTGAAGGCAACGGACCCTGCATGCCTGGGTATTACTGCAGCATTAAGAGGCTCAGGGTAAGTGATACAAGAACAGGACTTCTTCCAAGGTGTTCACAGGTTGGTAATTCTCTGTGGTGGTCTAGCTAACTGTCATGAAAATAATAGTAATAATGCAACAGGCAGACTACTTGATTTTTTTTAAAGAGAATAATTACATTAAGTTCTCATAGTAACTATCAGGCTCAAAAGGATAAGTAAATGTGATTAATATTGGAAGCCATGAGGTCAGTGTTGAAATTGGCCCTTAAATTCACATGATGTATAATTCACAGACCACACTGTAATCATATCTAATATCACCAAGTTATTTTCCAGTGGCCTGAAACAACGATCCCAAAACTTTTGCGATTTTTTTTTTTGTTTTTTGTTTTTGGGTTTTTTTTTTTTTTGAAACCATCTTGACTCCCCCTAAAGGCTGTATGTTAAAAATAAATTAAAGAGAAAAAACTTGAACCAATTAAGCATGTTTTCTTCCCATCTATTTTTAGCATTTTGCAACACCCCTGGAGATATTTGGAGACACCCTGCTGAGTGCCGACACAGATAGAAGTGCACTGGTCCATGACCTTGAACGAATGAATTCCCTCAGCACTTACAATGCTTAGGTTTTCCAAAGATTCTGATGCCTAAAAGAAAGTGAGAGGGAGGCAGCAGGCCAGCGAGCTAGCCAGGACGAGGGGAACACAGCTGTTCAGTTGTGCCTGCCTATTGCTTCAGATGTGAAGGGAAAAATCTTTTGAATCTATTACTGAGAAAAAAAAAATGGACCTTTTTGGACACTGACTCAGAACCCTTGGCCTTGTTTTTGTTGAAACGATATATCGTTTTACAAGCAGCTCTGAGTTCCAAGCCCACATTCCTGCTCACATCACTATTATTTCATGGTTTCCACATCATCCCTGTGGCTCTATGCAGAATTAAAAAATAAATCTAGATCAATTGTGTGCACGTGTGTGCACATTTGTGGCAGCAGAGAATGAGGGATGTTGCAGTGGAAGGATATCATGAGCACCCAGGCCACTCAGGTTTTCTTCCAAGAATGGCCAAGCAAAGCAGATGTAGTCAACACACTGTGCTTCCAGGTGCAGCCTGCTTGTGCAGCAGAAGCAGGCCTTTCTGATGGGATAGAATGGAATGGATGGATGGATTGTTGGAGTGGTGTCTTAAAGGAAATCACAAGGCAGTGGTTTCTCAGTGAGTGAGACACTCCCCTCCCTTCTGCCCCTCCCCTCCCCACCCTGCTCAGTTTATAAATGGAAGCAACTATGAAGAACAGGACCTAATAGTCTCACATCGCATGGCATTGCTGATTGGTTTTGTTGAAGTCCCTTAATAAAAAACTTAAATAAAAATAACCAAAACAGTGCAACCTGATGTTCCAGGGACTCTTCTTGTAGCCCTAGCTGAAGCCCCAACTGCACATCTCTGTAGCATTATGATTTATAAACATGTACAGATCTGTTTTCTGATTTGTTTCTTCTCAAATTCAGGCAAACACAGGCAGGCAATATTCTCCTCATTTTCCATATGAAAAAAAGTAAGGCTAAGAGAAGTAAAGAGATACAGCAAAAGGCATCTGATTGGTTGGTGTCAGATGTGGGGAAAACCTCGACCTTCTGAATCTCAGGAGCCTTTTGCCACTGTCAAGATCTTCCTAGTCTTATCAAGGTGATAGTTGTCCAATTGTACTATAAGGGCATCATAGAAACATCCAGGAAATATAGAGTAAATGACCCATAATCACACTTAGAAAAGTGTTTCCTATTAGTTTTCTTTATATTTTAATATACTTATACACGTAGATGAGTCAGCACATTCATGTTGGAATTTCAACAAGTGTAAAATCATATTCGCTCTATAACAGTATCTTTAGCCTTATAACTTCCATCTTCACGTGTCAAAATAATGTTAGTTAATTGAACATTTATTTCTCTGGAAATATTTTGTCCTTTGTTGTCATGTGAATGTGAAATATCCCCCCTAGTAAGCTGTTACCTGGTTCATGGCACTGTTAAGTAAGTCCCTAGGTCCTTTTGGAGGTAGAGCCTCATTGAAGGAAGTGAGTCTGTATGTGGGGGGTGTCTTTAGGTTTTATAGACTGGCACTATTTCTATTTCACCTTCTTCTTGAATGTTGGGACAGTGTCACCTGCCAGGTCTCCTTCTTGTGTCACCATGGCTTCCTTCCTTGCCTCAATGAACTTTGGCCTTCTGGACCTGTAAATCAAACTAATCCCTTTCTCTCTTAAATTGCTTTTCTTGCCATATTTTATCTCCGCTCTAGGAAAGGAAATTAAGACACCATGAAAGGGAAAATTTATATGCATATGCCTTTCATAAATGTGTTCATAAATATATGTGCATAGAAATATGCACATACATATATACATACATACACACATACATACATACAGGTATTCTCATCTGTACACCCATTGACATGTGAGTGGTAAAATACTCTGGCCACTATTGGATGGTGCCTTTTGTAATTATCCAGAAAGATAAAATATATTCAGGTTGGTTTTTTTCCACTTAAAAAATCTATCTTAGAAGTCTCTCCATATAAATATACAATGAGTGTGTTGAATCTTTTCTGTAGTGGCTACATGGATACACATTAACCTGTGCCCTGGTGATAAATATTTAGGCGATTTCAAGCTTCATTGTTACTCTTGTTATGCAAAGGTATATTAAAAGCCATTTTGAGTGCATGAGGTTTTGTTTTAGGATCAATTTTGAGAAGGGGAATTAGGAGGTTGAAGTGTTTACCTTTTTGACATGTTGGCAAACCAACCTCTGCAAAAGTTGTGTCAACTTAGTCCATTCACTAGCAAGGTATGGTGTGCCAGTCTCTCCACATCTGTACTGAAAATGAGGTAGCAAATTCCTTAAAGTCTAGTACTCAGTTATGTGAAGTCTGGTGTCTCGGTGTGTTAGTGTGTATGTATGTCTGTTTATGCGAAGCCAGATGACACCCTTGCATGGTGTTCCTCTGATGCCACTTTTCTTTTTCGAGATAAAGTCTCTCATTTGCCTAATCTGAATAAGAAGGCCAGGCTGGCTGGCAAAATGTCCATTGTGGGAATCAAACTGGACCGGAGTGCTTGGAGGTCTTTGGTGACTGAACTATTTCCACAGCCTACTCAACATCCTTTTAATTTATCTGTCTATTACTATGAGCAGAACTAAACATTTCCTCATGTTTTCTGAAAACGAAAGTTGTGTTTAATTATGACCTTTTCCCTTGAACATTACTTCATTTAAAAATAATTGATTTCAAAAATAGCTGATTTATAGGAATTATTTATATGTCATGCAAATTAATCACTGATTTATAACATTATAACACTTTTTTCCTATTTATTTCTTTAAAAGATTTTTTCTTCATGGTAGTTTCGCTTTATAGCTAAAAACTTTGAAGGTTAAATTTACCCACTTTTTCTATTATGCTTAGAAGTTTTCTCCACATAAAGTTTGTAAGAATTTTTTCCTCTGGTGGAACTTTTACAGTTTTGATATATACATTTAGATTTTTTTATCTTTCTAAAATTTCATTTGAATTGTACATGTGCTCTAAATCTAATGGTTTGTTGTTGCTTTTGTTGTTAATTTTCAGAGGGGTACTTTATAATTCTCTTATGCATTTGAGGTTCTGTCTCCTTCAAAAACTTAATTCTCTTCTGTATTTGTATTTATTTTGTTATTTTGTTTCCTATCATAGTGCAATGGTCTCATGCCATTTTAATTTTAAGCTATAATAATATATTTGATATTTACTGCAACAATGGATTCCTCTGTCCAGAACATCCTGCTTGCTTTCTCCAGTGTCCCTGCTCATTGACTGCCCTGCAAGAATGTTAGAATTAGCGTGCCTCATTCCAGGAAGAGAAGTGTTGCTATTTTTATTGGGATTATGTTTTATTTATAGACTAATTTAGCAGAAAGCGGCATTTTTATAATGTTGGATATGACATTGCCGTGTGTTCTTCTTTCTGTCCCTGGAGAATATTTAAAAATGTTTATTCAGAGAGAGAGAGAGAGAGAGAGAGAGAGAGAGAGAGAGAGAGAGAGAGAGAGAATTCCCTTTTTCCAGTGATTTTCTTTTTCTCTAGTGTTCTGAACAGAGTCATCTTCCTAATTCCTGTATGTCTATGTGAAATTTACCTCTTTGGTGTATTCAAAGAAACACCAGCAAAATATGACAACTGGTTCTTTCTTATTTACATGTTTAATTTCTTTGTTTTGTCAAAATTACTTTTGCTGATCCAAAATATTAAAATAAACAATAGTTTCCAGACAAGAAGTTTTGGTATTTTTCCTGAATTAAAGGCTAACAGTAATGCCTTTCTAGGCAGTACTTGTATGTTGTTGAGAGATTTTTATTATGTAAGAGTTATATTTCTAATATACTTACCTGTTGTTTTCAATTATCTCCTTAGGTCAAGAATAACCAGTTGAGGAATAAATTTATTTATTTATTTATTTATTCATTCATTCATTCACTCATTTATTATTTAGCAATTTTTAAGTTTGCTGATTTTTAAGGGAAATAGCTTTTATTAACCTTTCCAATGTTTTTCCTATCATTGCCTATTTAGTGCATTTAGAAGTGTGTTTAGTTTGTTCCTTCCTTCTGTTGTTATCTATTTACTTGATAGTCCACCCTCCCCAGAAAATTAGCCAGTTCTAGATATCTTGATCTCCTAACATTTATTTATATAGATAGGAGGAGTATAATTGCAGATAGTTCTTTATTTTCCTATATTTTAGTTGATTTCTATGATTCTTTTTATAGCTTTCAGATTAGGTCATCAAATTATTCATTGATTTTTGGGGGGGTTCACAAAAATTCAGTATTTAAATTGTGTATCATTAATTTGTGGTTTAATATTGAACATAGTTTATTTCCTTAAGCTAGGTATTCTATTCAAAGTTCTTTCTAATATAAGTATAATTGACTATATATGTTATGTATTCAGATATATTTTCAAATATATTTTAGTGTATTTCTATTTTAGTTGAGCTGATACACATTTTTACTGCTATTCTTTGATAGGTAGTCTTAAAATGTATTTGGAATTTTTTTTCTACCACCTTCAATGTTTTTATAGTTTATCATTTTTTTGTTTTTTATAGTTTATTATTTAAATGCATCTTGGTGAGCTTAGTTTCTTTCATTACAAATGAACTGAAATATTTGGCTCTTCTGGTCCACAGTGTCACCCTGCATTCTGTTTTTCTCCGTTTATCTGTGGAGGAGTTAGCGACCCAGGACTTGCAGGGTTTACCACAGTCTAGTTTTGCCAATTACATATTAGTGCAATTTTACTTATACTTTAGACTCTTGAGTTTCCTCTATTTTGGAAGCCAGATCAGACCTCTTTCTGCACCTTTGTCAAGACTGTAAGTATGCTGTACTCTATCATCAGGAGGCCCCTGGTCCGGTGTGCGTTGGCAGGCATTGATTCTGTTCCTCTGCTGGAGGCTTCTCTGTGATGTCCACGCACTCCCACCATTTACCTCTCACTTACTATTTATATTTCCTCTGTTAGGAGATGCTATTCTCTGCCTGCTGGCTGTATGAGAATAACCACATTTTATTTGGCTCGTTACTATCATGTGAGAATGGCCAGTTAACTTTTAAAATCTGCATATAGTCATAATTCATCAATTTAAATACTTTTGTGAGTTTTGATCGAAAGTATTGTCTTTTTGAAGTTCGAGTTTTTCTGCTTTTGGCCATGTGCATCTCTTGTAGCACCGCCTGGGTTCTTTTGATCTGACCTTAGTATTCCTTCGTAGGTTATGTGCTTTTGGTTGTAATGAGATGTTCCAGGCTCATCTTGTTTATTTTCTTTCCTTAGGACAAACAACCTTCCTTAGAGCCTTGTTTCCTCCAGTGAGAAAATGCATTTCAATACCACCACATGGATGCTACTGGTTTCCTCAATGGATAAAGCTTACAAACATTCTTAAACGCATACGATAATTCCAATTAAAAGGCAGTATTAATATTTTTCCTAATGTAGTACTGCATTTGCTCATCTCCCACACTGAGAACTAATTCTCAAGGACACACAGAATAATAGAATTAGGATATTTCCTAATTACTCATTTTCTTTGGCTAGCATTATATATACAACATTCTCAGAATAACTCCAATACCATGCCAATATAATTAATGAAATTAGCTCAAAAATATTTTTGCATATATTCTAATATTATCTTTTAAATCTTTTATATCTTATGGATTTTACCCCTCGGACACTCATGTTATAAGCAACTGGATTTAATATTGTCTACCAAACTTTGTAATGAGCTCTTTTTGTTTTGATTTCTGAAACTATTTTTTCTATTAAATTTATAAGGAAGACTTCATGGAACAATGTTTTTGAATTCTTGCATGCTGATAATAGTTGCTTGTGATCCTTTCACTCTTGGCATAAACTATTCCTGTCAAAAAGAATCTGTTGATAATTTAATTTAATTTGCCTTTGTAAGTCCCTTGCTATTTTGGCCTGAAAGCACAAGAGATTTTTCACTTTGTTTCTCTAAAGTCCAGTAACTTAACTAGAATATTCCCATGTTGATCACTTTCAGATATCTGATGTGTTCTTTCAGTATGAAAGCATACACATTTTCAGTTTTTAAAATCACACCAAAGATTTCTTGAATTATATCATTTACAATATTTGTACTTGGTTTTGATTAGATAAAAGTGTCCCCCTTGAAATGCCCATGTATTGGAGTGGTGGTCCCTGATGCAAGCTATGTCCAATTGTGCTACTTTGAGAACTAATTCAATCATGGAGACTCAGACTTCATTAATGTATTAATCCATTGATTCATTCAAATGTTGACCAGCCTATTGGAAGGCACTGGAATTGTGCAAGGTGGAGTATGTATAGAGAAAGGAAGTCAAGAGGGGTGTAGATTTTGAGGACGTCCTTTCCTGGCCACTCCCTTCCTGTTTCTCCTCTCCCTGCTTCCTGGCCACTGTGATAGAATCACTCTGTGCTGCTATGTTCTTACTGCACGATACTGTGCCTCTCCTCGGGTTCAGGGCAATGCAGCAAAGCTACAACTGTCTGAAACCCTGACACCAAACCAGGGTTTAAATTTCTTTGCTCTGGTTCTGTCACAGTGAGGAAAGTCTCAATTAAAGCAGGTCCATTGCTCTAGCCTTATTCTCCAGGTATCTATCACCTATGAGCATGTGTTTCCTTCATTCTGTACATTCACATTTTCTACAATAGTTCTTCATCACCACCTAATTTCAACTTAATTTCCCCCACCCCAGCTCAAAAATCTGAGAGGGAAAAACAAAGGAAAAGAAAACCAATATGAAAAAAAGTAATGAACAAAATAACACAAAATTTACACACACACACACACACACACTCACACACCCATAGACAGACAAAATGGAGTTTGGTTTGTATTGGAAAATTGCTACTAGAAATGGAACCTGCTCTGGAGAGAGGTGGATATACCTAATGATATGCATGTGTTAGAAAACTGATTTTTGAAACCTCCGACACATATACAACAGAGGATTGCCTGTTCTGATCTCAACGAGAGAAGATGCGCCTAACCCTTGAGAGACCTGAGGCCCCAGGGAATGGAGAGGCCTGGCAGGGTGTGGGGCGTGTGGGGGTATGGGGACATCCTCTGGAGACAGGGGAAGAACTGTAGGAGGGCAGAATGGGAGGGGGATAGTTACTGGACTTTAAAAAATTACATAACACCAACACACAAATTAGAATCATGGACATCATAAATGAGATGACAGACTGGGGACAAATATAAAAGGCTAAGTAAAGATAAAAAAACAAAAAAGAAAAACAAACAAACCAAAACCTGGTTTTATTTTCTTTCCGAGGAGCTGTAAATTGCAAATAGCTTCTTGGTTAGGGGTGAGAACTTGTGTCTGTCTTCCTTTCCCAGTATTGGGATTTTGTCTACTTTGAACCTGTGTATGTGTTATGCATTCTGTCAAAGTCTCTGTGAGTTCATTTCTGTATCACTCTTGCTGTCTGGAAGACAATGTTTCCTTGTAGGCATCTTCCACCTCTCACTTTTACAGTCTTTCATCTTCCTCTTCTGCATCGATCCCTGGATTCCAGGGGAAGAAGTTTGATTCAGACATCTCACTTAGAGCTTTGTACCCCCAGAGTCCCACACTCTGCATATTGCCCAGTCACACATCTCTGTGTTAATTCCCATCAACTGCAAGAAGACTCTTCTCTGATGAGTGCTTATCTAACTATGGGTATCGTGATAAGTTATTAGAAGTCATTTTATTGTCATATTGCTCTAGGTGACTAATAGAAGGTTTTCTCCTAGGCCCATGATCGTTCTAGTTTCAGGCTAGTGGCTACTTTAGCAGTGTCAGATACAGGTTTCATCTAATGGAAAGAGCCTTTAGTTCATTTTTAAATTTAAAAAGTGGTTGGTTACTGTAGCATGAAATATTTTAAAAATTCAAGCCATGCTACACCAGCAGGCCCGGCAGGCTAGCCGGCCTGCTCTCATCTCGTGGAGACTCTCTGATTTAGAGCTCCAAAATCTCTCCAACCAGCTCTCTAAGTTCCCACTGGAAGGTCACTACCACACCAAGTCCCACTCTGCCAATTCCCACAGCCCTTTGGGGTTCACTTCTAGCAAGTTTTGCCACCACACCTTTCTCTCTGGAAACCAGTTAGTTGAGTTGTTGCAGGAAGGAAAACATTATACAAACTTAACTCAGAATCCTTTCCAATTTGCATACCTTTGACCTCCTTTTGTTGTGTAATTACTCTAGCTAGAACTTCAAGTACTATATTGAATAGATATGGAGAGAGAGGACAGCCTTGTCTAGTCCCTGATTTTACTGGGATTGCTTCAAGTTTCTCTCCATTTAGTTTGATGTTGGCTACTGGTTTGTTGTATATTGCTTTTACTATGTTTAGGTATGGGCCTTGGACTCCCGATCTTTCCAAGACTTTTAGCATGAAAGGATGCTGAATTTTGTCAAATGCTTTTTCAGCATCTATTGAAATGATCATGTGGTTCTTTTCTTTGACTTTGTTTATGTAGTGGATTACGTTGATGGATTTCCTTATATTGAACCATCCCTGCATCGCAGGGATGAAGCCTACTTGATCACGGTGAATAATCATTTTGATGTGCTCTTGGATTCAGTTGGCAAGAATTTTATTGAGTATTTTTGCATCAATATTCATAAGGGAAATTGGTCTGAAGTTCTCTTTCTTTGTTGGATCTTTGTGTGGCTTTGGTATTAGCATAATTGTGGCTCCATAGAATGAGTTAGGAAGTGTTCCTTCTGTTTCTATTTTGTGGAATAGTTTGAAGAGCATTGGTGTTAGGTCTCTTTGAAGGTCTGATAGAATTCTGCACTAAAACCATCTGGACCTGTGCTTTTTTTGCTTGGGAGACTTTCAATGACTACTTCTATTTCTTTAGGCGTTATCAGACCATTTATATGGTCTATCTAATCCTGATTTAACTTTGGTATTTTGTATCTGTCTAGGAAATTGTCCATTTCATCCAGATTTTCCAGTTGTGTTGAGTATAAGCTTTTGTAGTAGGATCTGATGATTTTTTGAATTTCCTCCATTTCTGATCTCTGGGTGTAACAACTAGAATCATAATCTTGCAAGCCATATTAAATATAAATCCTGGTAGGTTTGCTGTCTGAACCATGGGCCATCTTGCCCTCCTGCTGTCCTTGCCCCAAAGCCTGTATCTCTCTCCTGGCTCTTCCACTTCCAGGGCTGCTTGACCTGGAATCCCCGCTCCTCAGCCAGTGATTGGTTTCTTTATTCATTAAGAGGGTCAAATAAAATTCTGAGTACAAGATTCACATCTCATCCCAGGCAGCCCCTCTTAGGGAAGCTGAATTAGCATAAAAATACAAACCTCACCAAGGCTATCCACAACAGGTTACTCCAATACCATTTCTGCTACTGTCAGATCAGTATATTTTGCAGGCAGATGTCTGTTGTAGGTTGTAGGAGTTGGAACTTGTTAGAATGAAGTAAGCAAAGTTGGCTTAGGCTTTAGAAGCTTTGTAGATGTGACCAAGGAATTCAAAAAGCCATTATAAACTAGAAAATGCAAGAAACCCATTTCAGGTTTCTGATATCCAGAGTTATATGATAGTAAGCTTCTTTACATGTTAATTAGTATTTATTGAGTGCCAAGCATTATGTTTTATACTATGTAATTATGTGCTTGCTATATTAATTTGAAAAATTAGACTTCATTCTAGTATATAGTTCAGATATTTTAAATCACTTTGATCAATCTGTAATATGCCTTTCATTTCTTTTGTCACATCCAGAGTATCCTTTATACTAGATATAATTTAGTTCTTCAAACGTGAATGAATTTTGAAGGCCATATCCAATTCCCCACTAATTGGAAGCTATCACTTTTCTGGATCTCCTTTATGAACTCCAAAATTGTTGGTCTACTATGTTTAGGTATTTTTTTCTATGGCCTTAAACTGATTCTCCTCATGCATGTGCATTATAACTACTTAACAAAGATTTAAAGGACAATTGCTTAGTTCTCAGATCCTCACTTTGCGCATCCCCCATATTTCCAATAATTTCCCCGTTTAGAAGCGTTTTCCCAAGAATCTTACACACAGCAGTTATCTGCAATTGTATTCTGGGTGTATTCAACAGGATTTACAGACTGTGGGTTAATGCTGTCTGAGTTGCCGTACTCTAGAAAGTGCCTCTATTCAGCAATCATTTTGAATTTTAGGACTTATGAGATATGCTCCCCTTTTTTCAGGGTTTGATCCTGTGTGGATTGTTGGCAAAATGACTGACAACAGTAATTTTATTTTATTTTCCTACTTTCAATTGGGAAGGCTGTTCCCATAGCAATTAATCATTTAAGGAAAGTATCTCAGAGATACTATTTTATAAACCAATTTCTATAACCTAGTAACTAGAAGGAAATTATGTTCTGACAGCTTATGAAAAGTATATATCTTTGTCCATGCATGTGGATGCATGTGTGTTCATGCGTGTATGTGCGTTTGAGAAAGACAAAAAAGAGGGCTTTGTGTTTAGCATGAATATTAGTTTAGCTTTTCCTAGAAACTGGACATGAGATTAACATGGGGGTACTGGTAGTTTATTTAGAAAATAGTTCTATTAAATGCTATGAAGGAGTTGGACGAGCAAGATGGATCAGAAGGAAATGGCCTGGATGGGAAATGTAGCTTCATTCCATTGCAATGACTGTGAAGTATGCAGAACCACGTGTCAAACGAGACTGTGTGGCCTCTGCAGTCTTCCAAGCTCCCAGGGTGCGTTCATTTCTGTATTGATCAAGCTCCCAGAGCAGCAGAGAAGGCCTTACAGTTGGAATGTATAGAAAACAAGCATAGGCTGAAGGTATGTGCCAGGGGTGCAAGAAGAACTAAAGACACAAACTAGTGATGCAGAACAAAGGTGGATTGAGGAGCTGCAGCAAGCACCAGTGGTGTCTGCGGCAGGGTGATGTGTAGAACACAGTGTGTCATCAGGACAATACCAGGAAAGAAAATCTGAGTAGATTATTACCAAGGTTTGGTCTTAACAGAGTTTCCTGTTGAAATTCGTAACCGTGGAGATAAAGAGATCCTATGGTGGGGCCATAAGTTTAATCATTTACACATTTGCCACCAGGGGATAACAAATGAAAAATACAGCAGAGCAAAGGTCTGGTGGTAGGAGGAGCACTCATTTGATACAGAGGGCCAGGACTCCCTCAGGGAGCACACTTCCTTTGGCTTGGATTCCATAGTCTCTTTTCCAACCTTTTAATGTTCTACACCTCTTCTTCTACCTCTAGAGTTCCGGTGTCCTTTTGTCCCACACAACAGCACTGTTAGGTATTATTCAAGTGGAAAATGACCTTAAGCCCCCAGTTTCATCCTAGCCTCCAGATGCAGACTTGCTGTCATCCTTGAAGACTTGATGCTTATTAAAGAGCTATAGAGCACTAGCAGGAAAGAGGATTTAACAACATGCCGCTGCCCAAATTCTTCACCTCTGTTTCCTCTATGTAAGAGGATATATTTCCCTTCACATTTCCTGTCTTTCAAGATACTAAGTCTAACTTTACTGTCATTCAACAATCCCTTACAGATCAATATTTTTCCTTAGCATTTAAAACATTTTCTACAATGCCTTGCCCCACCAAAATCAAGATTCTATCTTGACCTAAAGTTAACAGATGAAAGCTTTAATGATGAAATCCTACTGTGCATCCTATTCATGATAGAAAGACTCAGAAGCAAAGAGAAATATCAGAGCATTTTGACACTGATAGCTGAAACCTTACTCTGTCTATAAAGAAACACTGGTAACTTCAGTAGAAAGGGAAATATCAGTTACAGCTTGGGGAAGCTCCTAAACATTGAGACCTGCTCTTCAGCAGATTATTTAAAAAGTTTTGAAAATATAATATAATTACAACACTTCTTTCTTCTCTTTCCTCCCTTCTAAACCTTCCCATATACCCTTCACTCCCTATTCTTCTTGACAGTCTTAGCTTCTTTTTCACCAATTGTTACTGCATGCATGTATATATTTTTAAATACCTATCTATGTTCTTAATTATAACCTTTGATTCCATATAATGTTACTTTATGTATGTTTTCAGAGTAGACATTTGGTATGGGCCAAGCAATTGATATGCTCCCAGGGGAAGACCACTTCTCCTGCTCCTGACTTTCCTCAGTTGCCTGTGGTTCTTTGTGTAGGACTAAGAGCTTATAGGCTTTTTGTCATTCAATTTGGCATGTCCCTGGGTGCCATATTTGTTCAGCTCAAGTTTGAGCAGTCATGTTGAGACTTCATGGGTGTAGTTTGTGATAGTACAAAGAGATGGGTGTAGGTTATGATAGTACAGTGAGACATAATCTCACAGCAAACTCCTCTATCCTATGATTACAATTTTTGTATCCTCTTCTACAATGTTCCTTGAGCCTTAGGTATAGGAATGTTTAGTAGATGTATTCTTTGGAACTGGGCTCCAAGACTCTGCATTTTGATTGGTTGTGGTTTTAATAGTCTCTGTCTGTGGCTGAGAGGTTTCTTTGATGAGGGTGAGGACTATACTTACTGATGGTACAAAGACAATTGCTTATACATTGGTGTTAGGGATTAGACTGATTCTGTAGATTAGAGGTTGTGGATTCTCTTCCAACTGCCAGGACTGCACTAGCACAGAGGAGCCAGGTTGCTAGTGCTAGGCATGAGACTCTTGTTGAGTAAGTGAGTCATAAGTCCAATTAGAGAGCTGGTTACCACTGCAGTAGGCATGCCATAGTGGTTCTTGATGTGGTTCAGAGTCACCAGAGCTGGGCATGACTGCTTATTGACTGTCTTCTGTAGAAGCTTGCACGGTGACTCCTGGTTCCCTGGAAGCAAGTCATGAGGGAGGAGGTCTCATGGTCAGTTCCAGCTCCGGTATCTCTGGGCTATTTCTAAAATGCATGAACATACTGAGATTTTGCCAGTTCTTCTGGAAAAGTCATCTCTCATTCTAGAGCTCCAGTTTAATAGCATGCTAGAAAAGATGACTGTTCAAGTCATTTTGTTGTTCCCTTTGTCCTATTCTAACTTATAAAGAAGTTAATGCATATTCTTTGGTATTTCTGTAAATCTACATAATTAGCAGAACTTACAAGGTTATGGCATTATCTAAAACTAGCCTATATTAAAGAAAAGTTATAGGATACTATTTAAATTGAATTAGCATGTTACACTGAGTGACTTGAGAACCTCACATCTAAACTATAACTAATTGTTCTATATGAAAAATGAACAAAAGCCAGTCCCAGAAAGGATTGTGAAACCATTTAAGATATAAGGCATAAAGCTAAAAATTTAAACAACTTAGAAACAGAGTTCAAGATAGAGGCAGAGAGGTTTGGGGTATCAGGGAAGAGTCATTCTTGATGGATAGTGGCCAACTGGGGTGTCAGATGAAATCAGATAAGAATAACGATTTTCATTGGTTGGTTTAACTGAAACTAACTGATATGCTTAGGTTCATCTTTCCTTGCCTTATATTTTAGATGGATGGCCCCATCTATCTGCTAAGCATTTGGCAGATAATGTAGTGTTGTGTAATTTTCTATAACCAACATACCACCCAGAACAATGTTTTGCTCACTGTGTGTTTCCTAACTGCCGAAAAACCCTCCAACATATCAGGCATTTCATTCGGTCTGGCATAAATAACACTAAGTGCTAGTTCATGTAAACTACATTTGACAAATCGGTGTTAAATGTTTTATGATTTATTATACCTGGCAATATTTACTAAACCCATTTTAGTCTTTCAAAAGTAAATCAAGAACATATTTTCAGGAGGTGTTTGAATTTTAAATCACTTTCACCCACATTAAATGGTCTCATTTAATTTAATGAGAATAGTCTCATTTCCATTAGGAAGTTCTCTTGTGTTTTACTACCTCAGTGCCCGAAAGAGGGAGTCAAGTTTATATTCCAGTGAAGGGGCAGCATTTCATCAAACCTGGGCTGCCTGTGTTATATTGAAAATTCCATCCTGCATTGATTATCCACCTCCATAAACACACTATGAAGGCTTTTATGGTCACCAGTACTTGAGAATTATTAGAAAATATAATGAAAAATATTTAATATCGCCATGTGATGACTCCTCATAGGTTTTTTTTTTTCTATTTTAATGAGTTGGTTAAGATGGTAAATGGTCACCTCTAGTTTCCCAGGACACTACAGTTATTGAGAAACTAAAGGGAGCATGTCACTTTAAAGAGTCACCAAGCAGGCCTGGTTTGATGCTTTCCAGGTGGGTCAGTGTCAGGCAGAGTTATCTCTCAATCTCCAGTCCACTGGTTCTCAGGGTAACCAGTGAGGTCAGGCACACTTGTCCCATATCCAATATCTGAGTATTGAAAACACAGGAAAATTGAAACTGGAGTGAGCCTTGTGGCCTGAAGTATGGTGTGTTAATGCATGTGCTCACAAGTGTAGCACCCAGAGGTCTTGCAATAACAGATACATTTTTACTATGACCCTTCAAATAAATGTCTTTCTTGAGACTTGATAAGGTAGCAGAGTGTACTAAATATTCGAAGTATTTTTGAAATAATTAATAATGTTTACCTTGTAACTAATATGAGAAGATAAATAATATGATAAGGTAAGTAATCTTTATCCTACAGAGTTTTAATTATTTCAGGCTAGAAACAATGTAACCCTTCAAAGAAAAAAGAAGAGAGAGGTCTAATTTGTACCTGTGGTGGATTGCCAGTGTTAGCCTGGCTAGGCTAGACTCCATTTCTCAGAATTCTCTCTTCTGTTTGTTTTCAGTAAAGGTGGAACAGAAGAGAGGTGTGTGAAATTCAGGGTGCAAGCAACAAGCTATTTTATAGTTAGCCATGTCTTCGCTGGCCCACGTATGCCCTTCAGTGCTGAGAGGCGCTTGGTGGCTAGTCTATCCAAGCCTCAGCTTCTTACAGCTCCTCTGAATGTCTCCAGACGCTGGTGGACTTAGATGGATTCAGCTCTGTGAAAGGCCATGAGTATCTGTACTAGAAGTGAAAGAGATGACAGGAAGCAACATGAGTTTCCATCCGTCTTGTGGGGCCATAGTTCACGTTTGCATGTTTGTAGATTCTTTGCTTCTCTTACTGTATTTGCAACATGTTTTGAAAAATTATGTACTGAACATGAACATGCGCTTCTTCTTGTTACTTTCTGAACATTGAAATATAGCAACCAATTATGATTATTTACATTATATTAGCTATCATAAATAATGTATAAATGATTAAAAGTTTGTAGGAAGAGATAAGTATTCTGTATGCAAATGGTATGCCTTTCCATATAAGTTATTTGAGACTCTACACATTTTTGGATTTTTAGGGATGCCTTGGAACCAATGACTTCTAGGTACCATATATGTGCACACACACACACACACACACAAATACACACAAGCTTTTCTAGATTATTCAGGCAAATACTCAGTCTCTATGTGTCATACTAGTATTGCATGATTCAAAAACTAAAACGTGTTATTATTGCTCATGTTGCTGAAAAACATTTTTCATTTCAATTAGTGTTATGTGTGTTAATAAAAGTGCCCTTGTAATTGTTTCCAATACCTCCCTTGAAAGACTACCTTTAAAGACCAGAAGATGTGAACGCTGGAAAGACTTACAAGCCTCTTTTATTAACCTACACATTTCCCTCATCTCTACTTGTGTCTCTATAGAAATGTCTACTGTATGTCTGGAGAAAGTAGATTATGCTTATGAGTGCCTTCAGAAACATCTTTATTTCTTTTTAGGAAAAAAAAAATCTAGGAAGAGCTTCTAGTGGCCAGTTCTGAGAACATGGTTTTGAAAATCAAAATATGTTTTGTCTTGTATATGGAAAGTTGGCCCAGTGCTCTTGCGGTTTCTTTTATTGCTCTGCTCTAATATATGAGATGCCAGATGCAGTTAGACACAGAACTCTGGACATAGTGACCTGGACTGTCAACTCCTTGTTACCTCATCACTCCAAATAAGGGGTGAGATACTTTGCTTTCCATTGCTGTGATAAAAACCAGAACAAAAATATAACTTGAGGAGGAAAATACGTGTTTTATCTTGCAGGCTGTCATCCACCATTAAGGGAAGCCACATCAGGAACCTAGAGGCAGAACTGAAACATGGAGGATGGAGGAACCCTGGGTACTACTTGCTCCTTCTGATTGGCTCAGTCAGGCCACTCTGCCGAGGGATGGCACTGTGGCTCTCAAGGTGGCCATGCAGATCACTATGCATCAATTAGGAATTATAAAGAACGCCTCACCAAAATTCAATCTGATCTGGGCAGTCTTAAGTTGAGCCTCCCTCTTCCCAGGTGATTCTAAGTTGTGTCAAGTTGATGGAAGCTGATTATGTCGGGGAAAGTTTGAATTCTGTTAATAGATGGCTTTATATATAAACAAATGAAGAATGACCCAGTTCTCCTGTCCAAGTCAACATTGCCTTGGTGATGACAATAGTAGCAAAAGCCGCTTGCATTGGTAAAGAGAGATTTGGTTTTAGCCATAGGAGCAAACCTGCTCCTTCTCATCAGCTCCCATGGGACCCTGCTATTACCACCATGGCGGTCATCCTGGGGCTTCTAAAGGTTTCAGGAGAGAAATGAAAGCACGTGGAGCCCAGGATGAGTTGGACCTCCTTAACTGCCAGTCAAATTTCTGGGGAATGAAATCACAAGAGCTTGCTTTTCCAAAGTGCTGAGTCAGCGTCAAGCACTTGACGGACACTTCCTCAATAGTGTAACTCTGTGAGAAAGGAATTGTGGTCCCCTGAGAGTGCTTAAGAATGAAGGGTGAAATAAGTTGACTGGAAGCCCTGTCACTAAGGATTTGAAACCACCAGGATTCGAACTCAGAAGGTTGGATGAAGTGTCTGTCCGTGCATGCACACACATGCTACAATGGAAACCAGAGGCAAGTCCCTTACTTGGAAAGAAGGGCTTCCTTGTATTGTTGATGTGGACTGATAAAATAGAAGCTTGATCTGATCTACTTCATCCTACTGCACCCCCAAATCTGAAGCTATTGTAATGTTAAAGAGGAGATAAAGACGGAACTGGACTTAGGTATTTACCACTCCATCAGAACCATGTCAAGAAGTTTAAAGGTACTTGACTATTGCTGCTTTTCTCATTGTTGTGACAAAATGCCCAACACAGAAGACTGAGGGAAGGGAAGGTTTCGTTAGGTTCACATGGTTCAACTCATCAGGATAGGAAAATAAGGCGCTGGTCTGAGGGTGGGGTGGCTTCTCACGTGGCAGCCATACCCAGAGGCAGAGAGAGGAGTGGAGGCAGAAGTGGGTACAGTCTTCATGGTTCATCTCTAGTGACCCAGCCAGTCCCAAAGCTTCCATTGTCTCCTAAACCACTGCAAGCATCCAGGAACCAAGAGCCTAAACAGTTGATCCTGTGGGAGACATTTCATAGCAGATGAGTGGATGCCACACAGGTGTTGTCTGTGATTGTGGTCTGTGCCCAGAACAGTACTAACACAACCGTGTATTTCCCTGAAGCTTTAGGTAAACAAGTGGGAAGTACCTTATGCACATTCTCTCTGAGTGTTAAATTCCGACTACATTAGCAGATGAGAGAGGGTAGACAGAGTCTACTCTTTTCGCAAGCAAGCGAAGAAACAAACAAAAAAGTCAGATCCAGGTGATTCTAGTCAGATATGTGAAAAGCTGTGTTACCTCCACAGAAAGCATGTTTTCTGCTCCATGTTAAACTGTCAAGGCTTGTTCTGCTGAGTGGTCCAAGACAGAGGAAAGCCAGTTACACGGGCTGCTCCTGGGGCCGAGCTGGGCTCTGCTGGTTCTCATTAACATTCCTGCTGCCTTCTCATTGATAACGAAATAAAGCCAATAGGATAACTCCCATCTGACTTATAATCTATGGATTCCAGCATCAGCACTGTCCTTCAGACCTATAATAACTGTGAGATAGATTCAACGTCCATCCAGGGACCAGCTGGGATGACAGGATATACTAATTGTGCCATCATGCTCTCCCCTACAGGCGGTTTTCTTTACTCTTAAAGAAATTCATTTTCTCAAAAGATATATATTAAGTGTCTCTGTGTCAGCTACTGGAGACACGAGCTAGGCTAGGTTAGCATCTACACAGGAGACATATGTCTATGAATAACCCATGGCTCAAATGTCTTGATGCTCTCTGGGGAGGCCAGCAGCATCTCTGTCTTCAGAAAAATGATTTCAGGGGGATCTTTGTAGAAGAAGACTAAACTGTTTGGAAAGACACAAAGGAAAAAAGATGCAGGAAGCCAGCTTTGGAAACTTAAATGGCTTTTAGTTACATGCACAGACTAGAGGCATATGTGTAAGAATTGTAGACAAGATGCCAAAAGGAATATTGATTGCCATGCTGAATAATTTTCATGATGTGGGAAGCAGGAGCCAAGGGATGACTTGAAGGAAGAAAGAAACTCTGAGGTTAGTATTTAGGAAATTTTCTTCCTGACATTGCGGAGGACCAACGGGAAGATCCATACTAGAAAGAAGAGACAATCGAGAAGGTTTATTTAACAGAAGGAGGGACTACCCGCCATGATGGTGTTCACCTCTAATCCCAACACTCGGGCGGGAGAGGCAAGCACTTTCTGTGAGTTCCAGGGCAGCCTGGTTTATAGAAGTAGTTCCAGGACAGGGAGGGCACAGAGAAATCTTGTATCAAAAAGGGGGTAATGCTAAGAAGGAGATTAAAATACGGAGCTCAGAGAGGCAGGGGGTAGGTCCAGGCTGAGGATGTTCTAACAGGGAATTTCAAACCCATTATCAGGAGCTCTGTGAAGGCCAAGGATATCATATGCTGCTGACATATCTCAGAAGATGGCCAAGTGGCTATATGACTTGGCATCTGGGGGAAGAATGGAATCCTGTGTATTCTTAGATTCAGTGAAGGATTGATTGTAGGGGAGCCAGTGGGGTAGGTTGCAGTGTAGGTAACAAGGTAAAAAATTAGTATGGATGCTAATGTGAAAGTGGTGGTGATTACAAAGACAGATTCTTCGTTTCACTTTAAAAAATGAGCAAACAAACAACAATAAAAAGGAATTGTTTCAAGGTAGAGTGGAGTTAGCTCCCCATGGTTTTGCTAATACTGGCTCCTTAAATTTGAACACATGCTTGCATCTTCAGAAGAGTGGGCCAACTGGACTCTGCCACCATGACAGTAACTATTTTTTTGTCAAGGCCAACAGTCCTGAGCATTTTCCTTCCTGTGTCCTTGTGATCGCCTTCCTCCTCCATTGGTGAACTTTCCCCTAGTCTGCACGGTTAATGTTGTTGCCTTGACTTATCCCTGGAGACTACTGTTGACAGCATCAGATGCCTCTGGCCCCGGTTTTGGTTCTTTCTACTCTGGCCCCTGAATCCTGTGGCTCTGCAAGGCTATCTCCGGTTCTAGTCATTCATGTTTACATGAACAATGCCAAGGTCTGAATCTCCCTCACATTCATGATCTCCAAAAGCAATGAAAGCAAAGAGAGCAAGCTTCAGAGGCACCCTGCCCAGGTAGGAGGATGGGGAGGTGGGGCCAGTGAGGTCTGCTTTTGCCCCTGTCACCTGATGGTCGTGTGACTTCAGACAAAAAAAAAAAAATCCTTACCTCTCTTTGCCTCAGTTTCTTCATCTGCTCTACATAAACAATCTACGTAAATCATAACAGAATCTACATATCTGCATTATTCTGAGAAATAGCTATTTAACATGACCCTGAGACTTAGGGTGTGTTTGGCATATAGTAAACCCGCCTGTTTGTCCTTACTGATAGGGCAAGGTGCCTTGTGTCACAGAAAGGGTTTCTACCTTTTTGCTGCCCTCTGGTGGCTGGTGAACATATTTGGAGGACTTATATTGACCCTTTGTGTGCCAGATATAATATAGAACTGGCAATGATGAGGATTGATGGCAATAAATGTTTGGTTATTCAATCGAATCTTCACAGTAACCATACTGAAATTTGTGGCTATTATTTGTGGCTATTACATTTTTGAATAATAAGAATAGATACTGAGGAAAATACACAAGATAAGCTACATACATAATTACATATCATATGAGCTAGAGTAAGGTATACAGTCAGGGACTCAATTTGTGAGAAATAAAATTTATTTGTTTAGTTTAGATTCAGTTAAGAGAATGTTTTGATCTGGTTTTGTTTCAGTTCAATAATTTTGTAAAACATACAGTTTTGGCTTCAAATTATATAGTTTAAATAGTTTCCTTTTCCTCCTGAAAAGTTGGTTGAGTTCATGGTTTACTAAAACATTAAAATTTGGGTTTGGTTCTAACTGAATACTGATGCATAGCTAGGTTTGGTTCAAGTCCTTTCTGAATAGTCGAGTGAATATTAGATTGATGGACATCTTCAGGAAATAGCCAATGCCTAACAAGAATGCACTGTGCCTGTTTCATCAAAAACATTTCCACAGCCCTCTTGTCTGAACCCGTACCATATCTGGTTCTCTTTAAGTTGGCTGTCCTGAGACAGAATAATAACGCTCAACATAGTAGTGAGTGGTAGTTTTGCAACACTGACAAATGATCTCATTTTTCTGGACCGACTTCTAAACTTGAAAATGCATGAATTTCATCACACACTCATTCCAAAGGCTTGCACCTCACAGATGGATGGAATCTCAGGGCCCCACACTTCATGTGCTTGTCTTGTTTCTGTGTAAATGTGCAGTGTGTGATTCTGCTGTTTTGAATATTAATGAGATCTCCTTGGTAAGTTAGCCATTTTTTGGAAAGATTTTCTGAATTCTGGGGCTCAACTTTCATTATATTCCAAATCTAAGAGAGAAGTATCTTCCCAGGTCTTTTATTGCAAATATAATACAATGTGTGGCAATGTGTTTATAACTAAATTAGCTGGGACATATCCATGTGACTAAACAAGGAAGCCTAAACTAAAATCCTGTTTGCACTAGGATTTGTTGTAGAGAACATCAAGAAATAGGGATTCAGCATAGGAATCAGCATAGGCTGAAGTGGACTCTTCAGCAAGTCCTCATTGTCATATCCACGTGAGCCATCACCTTATTATGTGGGTAGTACAGTCTACTCATTCAATAGTTGGTTAACACAAATCTAAAAGATCAAAAAATGAGGATTTAAGTACACATGAATCCAGCACAATCATGTAACTATCATGGTGAACTTTCATGTAGTTTGGGATTGAGTTCAAATACAAATTAAGATCAAGGCAGAATATTCAGACACCAAGCAGACTAATGAAAGTCAGGACATGTGCAGTGCCCCGGAGTCAAGAGACGTCAAGGGTCAGAACCTTTTCATGTAGATGAAAACCAGAGAGAGGAGGGAACTGGCCCGATGATAAAAGAAGAAGAAAAAAGGACAAGACAAGTGACTAGAAGAACAACTCTAACATAAAGCCATAAAGAACACTGATGAAGGCTCCATCAATCTGTGCAGGGATCACCCACACATAGCAACCAATCTACCATCAAGCTCTTTGTTTTAATTCTGGAACAGAGCCTGTGAATCGTTCCTTCCTGGTCTGCTACGCAGGCCCAGAATAAGAGATGCTTCACAGTATTCACAGAGTCCCAACCACTTCTGTTTAGTCATAGGCCATTTACTACAGTTCCCCACTTCAGGGAGCTTCCTTTGTAGCTTCTCTGCTGAGATGACCTCATGTGTACTTCTTCCCCTCCCTCCCTGCTAAGGTGTTCAGAGCTTCCAGCTTCCAGGCAACAACTTTCTTCTGTCACAGCATTCTGGCTGCTAAAACATCCTTTTGTTGCAGGCCTGAGATATTTTATCTTTTCTTCTTCCTCTCTCTCTCTCTCTCTCTCTCTCTCTCTCTCTCTCTCTCTCTCTCTCTCTGTGGCCACAAAGGATCATACCTATTCTTTTACCTCTACATGAGAAATGTTTTAAGAGATACGAAAATATTTTAAAAATTGCCCAATAATGAAGTCTTTCAAACTATGAGAAAGAGAAAAAGAAAGGAAGAAACAAAGACAGAAAGGAGAGGGAGGAAGGGAGGGAAAGGGAGAAGGAGGGGGAGGGAGGGAGAGGGAGAGGGAGGGGAGAAGAACAAACAATGGACCCAATCAAGACTTATTAGAAAGAATATTATAATGAGTGATGTCATGCCAAGTAGCCTAGTGTCCCCATCTTTTCTTCTGCCCAGAGGAAAGACTCATTCCCAGCTACCACAGACAGAGGCAAGCTTAAGTAATATCTTCTCCTGTCTTCTGAGCTGTTTAGAGTGAATGGCATTACCATTTTTTTTATTTTACAAATTAATACATGTGGTAACAAACTAGTATTTCTCAAAAACAAATACATTAAGAATAAGAGAAAAATAGCAAAAGATGACAAAAGGTGAGAGAAATAAAAGTGGTTTTACTAAAACTTTAAAAGGAGAACTGGAGAAATTAAGCTTTATTGAGTTCCTGCTGTGGGTGCTTTCATCAACACTGTAATTTAATTAAGTAGGCATGAATCATGAAACATTTGGTGAATGAAAACACTGAGGTTCAGAGTGGTCCTATGGCCTCAAGTGCATATAGTTATGTTTACTGGTAGTAACAAAACTAAACATTGTATGGATTGAGTAGTTCTGTCTTCTCCAGAAAAAACCCTATTGAAATCCAATCCTTACAGCAACATTATTAAGAGGAGTCATGGATTAGGGTGGAGCTAGGGGTAGAAAAGCTAGGGAGAGCTAAGTAAGTCACGTGTGAACATAGCATCTGTTCCCTCTGGGAGCTTCCAAGATAATGACATCATGATAGCAATAAACAGTAAACCTGTGGTGCCTTGATCCTGGACTCCCAGCCTCCAGAACAGTGAGAAACAAATTTCTCCCTTTATAACTAATACAGTCCTTAAAAAACATAGGAATAAAATGACTACAGAGGCATTCCTCCATACCTATAGCTCAGTGCCTTTCTCAACCATCATTAGAGAAGTTTCTTCTGGCAGTAGATGGGATCTAACAAAGAGATCCACAACCTGGACTATGTGCAGAAAGTGAGAGACTTTGGAGCACTCAGTCCTAAATAGAATAAAACTCCTCCTCTCAGGGCTCAGGGAGCCATTGGGAAGAAGAGACAGACTGCAAGAACCAAAGCAAGTAGATGACACAAAGGAACAGTGTCTTTTAGACACATCAGGATTGATGCATATGTGAACTCATAGAGACTGAGAGAGGATGCTCAGGACCTGCATAGGTTCAGATGTGCATAGGTTCAGATGTACATAGCTTCATCTGCATAAGTCAGATGTGGTGCCAGTCCTGAGAGGGGAAAGGGAACATAGGCTCTCATCCCTAACCAAGAAGTGATCTATTACTGATGTCTGCTTGCAAAGAAAAGTCAGTTTATTCCAATGGCAACTCACTGGGTATTCTAACCACACATGTTGGTAGGCTCCATGACCAGAAGTAGATGGCCAACACAAAATGAACTCAATAGTATTTTTATAGACATTTTGCTTCCTATTGCTTTGTTTGAACATTTTTGTCTCACTGGTGTTTTGCTTGTATATTTTGGTTTCTGTTTTTGTAGGGTGTGTGTGTGTGTGTGTGTGTGTGTGTGTGTGTGTGTGTCTTGTTTGTTTTATTTGATTTTCTGAGAATAAGAGAGAGATGCACACACAGAGAGGGGTAGAGGTGGGTGGGTAGGGAGGTACAGAGGATCTGAGAAAAAGTGGCAAGGGAAAAGTATGGTCAGAATATATTGCATGAAATTTTTTCAATAAAAAAAAAAGAGAAAGAAAGCAATCTGAGGTATTTTGTTGTAATGTCACAGACTATGACAGTGATCATTGTTTACTAATTTCTATCATACTGTCGTTACCTGCAGCACTGAACTGTTTTTTTCTGTTCAATTATTTAATACACAAACATGGTAAATTTAGAGCTATCCCATGGCTAGCCTGAAATTTGAAAGAGATAGATAGATAGATAGATAGATAGATAGATAGATAGATAGATTAGCAATGTACTCAGTTTGGCTATGTTTAATCAACAACTCTAACATAATCTAACTTGCTTTCAAAGAATTTCCATTAAGTACCGAAGAGAAGAAAATAAACAAGCAATATTATACAGGATTGCGAATGTTGGACTGAAAGTTGTGCCCTTCCCCCTTCAGCACATTTAGATAATGTGTAGAGAATCTGGAAACATGTTCTATTAGGCTGGGTGCCAAGGAATTTCCCCTTGCAAAGCCATCAGCTATGTGGTCCCTCTGCCTAATCTGCATAGTACAGGACCCAAATAAGATGGAATGGGCCAAGAATGGCAGTGTGCTACCCAGGAATGCTGTCAGGCAAGGACGTGGAAGTGGCTATTTGGTCATGTGTGCATTCAACTCCTGTGAGTGTATGTATACATGTATGTACATGCACACACTCCTGTGAAAAGGGGAGTTCCAGATGCTTCAGTCCTTCGAGGAAAGTGTGTGCCAAAATGGGAGTGACCCTTCTGTAGGGCACTGGAGAACAGGCTGTGTTGAGAACTGGGGTGAGTCGGATAAGGGTGAATTGAGCAGTGCTAAGGGAACTGGTGCGCTGCGGTCTATGAAGACAGAAACATAATTTTTTTCATTAAAACAATCTTGAAATTGTTGGCAAGCCCATAAAAAGGCTAAGTTAGAGCTGTCATGGGGCAACTTTTCTTTGAGTTGAGTTTATTAATGTAGGTTTTTACATGGCTTTTTATTAAGAAACATATGGTACTTTAGGCCATTTAACACCAAAGAAAGAACATCATAAAGAAACATTATGAACACCAACCTAACATAAACGTGCACTGCTGCATTTTACAGAAGCACATGCTATTGGAGAGTTTGTTCTTTCGTACTCTCTAGTGATCTCTCACAGAGATTTTAATTTCAGTTAGAAACTTATATTAAGCTTTTCAAGAAGGAAACGAAAAATATTGTGCAAGCGCAAACACTCTCGAACATGAGTGTATCTATGCATTGTGTGCGTGCATACATGCATGCATGCATGAGCACACATGCGCACTTGTGTGTGTGTGTGTGTGTGTAGTTGAAAGTTAAAGGGGGGTAGGGATTTGACACTTTATCCTTTTATTCCAAATGCCGTACTGATCCCTTAAAAGATTTTCATAAAATTCCGTGAAAGGTTGCGAATAGTACTAAATATCCAATTGGATTTTAGATAGAAAACGATTACTCCTACCCTAAAGAATTACCCAATTCCAAATGGCAGAGTTCCACTGTTGAGATACTCTGTCCTATCTTAAGATAGGGAAAGTCCCAGTGGAGACAGGATTGGCATGCCACCATAGGAGGGAACTATCTGCATTTTTCCAGCAAGAAAAGTATCAGAGGACTGGTGACTTACTGGAGAGAAGTGCTTGATATGCAAGCCTTGTGACCTGAGTTTGATGCTGAGAATCCACATGAAGGTGGAAAGAAGGAACCGATTCCAGAGTGTTAGCCTTGGACCTCCGCGTGTGTGCGAAGACACACAAACGCTCTCTCTGTCTCTGTCTCTCTGTCTGTCTCTCTCTGTCTGTCTCTGTCTCCCTGTCTCTGTCTCTGTCTCTCTCTCTCTCTCTCTCCCTTCCTCCCTCTCATCTCTCTCATCTCTGTCTCTCTCTCCCCCTTGCTATAGAAACAGAATATGCAGTTTCTGAACCTGGTATTGCTGCCTTTGGAGAGTAGAGAATGGGTCTGTTGTTTTTATAAAGGCTTTTAAATGAGATACAAATAAAAAGTAACTGGTATTGACTGGTACACAGGGAATGAATAGATATTTAACAATTTAGAGCTCATGAAGCCCTAAAATCCATCTTCATGCTAGGACAGATTGACAGATTGACATCCTGAAGGTGGAAATGAATGTATGTGACAAGAGCAAAGACTACAATGGAAGTCACCCTTGTCTTCAAGGTCAGTGAAAGAGGATAGGGCCAGGACGATAACTAGACAAAGGAGACATTGCAGGCCCTCAACTACTCTCCCTGTGGACACAAGTAGACTTTCCCAATCGCGTCTCCCACCTGCATCCTTATGCAGCCAGGATGTAGGCATACCTCAATTGTTTATTTAGAATAAACAATGCACCAAAACCCCGGAAAGAAGAGGGTGGAGATTCAATTCAGACCAAGATCCTATTTGTATTGGTGTGATCTAACAACATAAGTCATAAGCATATCCAGCTCCCATAACTAGCAAGGTCATTGGTTTTGGAGTCTGGGGCATATAGAGGAACATAGCACAGCTCCTGCCCTCTAAGACCATTCTATAATAAGTGAGACAGACGTATCACCCGCACTCCAAACTATAACTGTAATACAAACCAGATTGGCTTAAGTGTCATAATAAAGGTATTTCAAGTCGAATGCAGTGGGATAACAGCGAGGCAGAACAGAAGCTGGTTTTACCTGCGGGCATGAGGGCTTAGGCAAGAAAGAGGGGTTTGTGCAGGGATGGTAGAACATTAATGGACAGTGAGATTAGCCAGAGATTCGAGTCAAGGAGCACATGCCTGTGGGAGAAATCCTCATCGATTTGGTGTCAGGGAAGTTGATAAAACGTTTAGGAGAGCTGTAAAGAAGCCCAGCGAGACCGCGCTGACCACTGAGCCCGCGGGTGCCAGGAAGGCAGTGTGGCACGCGTCCTGCCTGTCTTACCTGCAGCAGTAGGACCCCCGGAAGGCATTTGGGCATGAGAATCAGCTGAAAGTTGGAATGTTAAGTTGCCAGGAGCATGGCAGACAGCATAAAAGTCGGGGGCTGGGCAAGCAGGTGAGGAAGCTTTCATATCCTTGCTGAAGTTGTTTTCTTATGTTTTATTTAGAAGCACTAGAAATGAACTTCATGGCCACATCAGAATTTAAGCGGATGAGCGGGATACAGCAGAAGAGATGCGGGCTCCAGTGCACCGTTCTTTAAGCTGCGAACTGTGACCCTGGCAACATCACTGCAACCCTTTTTACCTTCAGTCTCAAGAGCTGTAAAAAGGCGAGGGAAATAAAACCTTCCGTGTAAGAATGTCAGGAGACTTTACAAAACAACAGCAGCAGCAGCAGCAACAGCAACAACAACAACAACAACAACAACAACAAACTCAAGGCAGAATTAGGGATGCTTTCTAAAACAGGAAGTTAGTGCATCATTTCACACTCTGTTCCCCTTGGTGAGGGAATGGTAACTGAAAACACAGCCAATCACATGAATGAGAGTGTGGGGGATGGGCAGAGAGGGGAGGGGAGACTAACTCATACTTACAGTCGAGTGGTACAGAACATGGGTGGGAAAAATTAAGGTCTTAATAGTTTTCAATGCAGTCGGGATTATGCTGTTTTACTTCCACAGGAATTGTACCAGGACAGAGAAAAAGGAGGGAGGTGATTGGAGAATGGGTGGAGAGAAGGCTTATGGGACATATGGGGAGGGGGGAGCCGGGAAAGGGGAAAGCATTGGGAATGTAAACAAAGAATTTAGAAAATAATAATAATAATAATAATAATAATAATAATAATAATAATAATTAAAAGGGCAAAGGTGGAGTTGAGGGACATCTGAGGGATGAGGTAGAGTGGGCTCAGTCTAGCAGGCGCTGGGGTGAGGCTTTCCTGCTGCACGTTTAGCCCAGGACATACAATGTATAACACACCGAACAGAACCAGAAAACTTTGAAACCAGACAAATGGAGTTTGAATTTTTTGGGGGGTTTGTTGTTGTTGCTGCTTGGTTGGTTGGTTTTTTTTTTTTGTATTGTTTTGTTTTGTTTTTCTTGTTTACAAGCGAATTTTTTTATTTTCAAGTGAATTTCACTCATCTGTGATATAGATACAGATTTTTTTTGTTGCATTTATAAAATAACAGAATTAATAGCATCTCTTGGGTCAGATTGCTATAAGAGCTCTATGAGTTAAAATGTAAATTGATATGTAAATCTCTGAGATCAATATTATTGAATGAATAGGAGAATAACAGCATTGATAACACTCTTATCAAATTAACTATATGACCTTTGGTAAATCATTTGATTTGGGGGCAGTTTTTCTTTTCATAAAGTATAAATGTTAAGAATTGTTGTGAGAGGTAACCTTGAATATGAATGTGCTTTAAAACCACAAAGCTCTAAATAAGTGCCCTGTGATGCAAAACAATGCACAGAGGAGGCAGTCTTGGCATGAGATTGCTACATGTGAGCAAAACCCACAGAGCGATTGTGAATGCGGTAAGAAAATTATTACAGGCTGTGAAAAACACGGAAGCATCTGCCAAGGACCCATCAGCATGCGTGTGCAAAAACACCAGGACACAGCAACAAACACATAAGCAGAGAGCAGTTGTGAGAAGCACTGACATACAAATGAGGAAAAAGTCTCATGTGGTAGACTCTGGAGGTGAAGAGCGAGAAAACAGTGAGCTGTGATGCTCGGTGTTAAAAGCCTCTGGGTTGCCCTCCCTTCCAGCAAACCATTTGTCCTGGCTAAGTAACATCTGACACCAGGCATTGGCTCCTCTGCATTTCTAGGGGTAATTGTTAAACTTCAGTGTAAAGGAAGCTTGTCAAGAAGTCTCCAGTCAGATATGAGTATACAACAAATATTATCTGAAATATCTGTGTGTGTGTGTGTGTGTGTGTTGGCATCAATTCCAGATCTCATACCCACTCATCAAGTGCTGTGTGTATGTGTGTGTGTGATGATAAATATATCTCACTTGGTAACTAACCAATTAAATGATTAAATTCTACCAGCCCGTTCACCTTTAAGTCTCTTTTGTTTTCGAGTTCCGTGGAAACTCAGATTATTTTATTTGATTCTTCATCTTCCTATTAAATGTTGGCACTGTTAAAAGTGGATGTTGATGGAGGTATGCATGCATATTTTTCTCACTTTGTTTTATAATCTGTCTGCATGCTCTTTTCAGAGCAATACACCCTTACTCCAACTCTCTCCTATAGAATCCTCTCATTGACTTGCCAAGAAAGCTCTTTGTGGTCAAATATTCACAAACTCATTTCTCTTCCCAATCAGGAACTTTCTCTTCTAGTTATGTTCTCAAGCTTAACTATAATAGTCAAGTCCAGAAATGATCAATTCTACTAGAACTACCTGTTAGATACTGTTAGATACCTGTTAGATTTTGTCCAGGCAGTCCCATACTATGGTCCTAACACTCTGATCTCTAAGCATGTATTCTGTGTTCAGTTCACTGTCTAGCATTATTCCACAGTTCAATATATATATTAGGAATACATATATATATATATATATATATATATATATATATATATATATATATATATATATATGATTCCTACTGTTAATCCCCAGAATTCAGGGGAATGGGATCTTCTGTGAGAAAGTTTCCTGCCTCTCTTAAAGTGGTAGTCAACATGGAAGCAGCTGTGACATAATTAAAAACAAATAATTGCAAAATGTGACTTTGCCTGTAACTTTTCTGAAAACAAAACAAAACAAAACAAAAAACCGTTGCAATCATGGGAGAATATCTCAGAAACCAAGGTATCAGCTTCAGACCCACCAGCATCTGCAAATCATTGACTTTTCCTGCCTACCTCCCAGCTGTTATAAAACCTCGCTCTATGGCACTGTGTGGTACCATTTGCTCTGTTTATGCCCTTGGATCCACCCTTCGTTACCTGATAAAGGGAAAGCACTCTAGTGATTTTGTCACGTTCTTTGGAAACATTCATTTCCTACCCCAACTGTTTTCTATGTCACTTCAAAGGGCACTCACTGTTATATTTCCTATTTCAAGATAAAGTAACATTTTAGTTTTAGGTTTAATTGTTTTTAATTTTTATGGAAAATAGGTTCTTCTCTCATCCCAACCATATTTCCCCTCCCTCCATCCATAGGCTTAGATTTTTCAAAATCTACTTTAATTATGGTTCTTCAATGCTTCGAGCTCCCCTCTAGTCCTTCTGCCACAAGAGGTAGGAGAAGTTAATAGGAAGTGGCAGTTGTGGACCTGTTTAGAAATAGTTCTTTGGGGCAATTCCAATCTTTGCTGTCAGCAGGCTAGTCCACTAGCAAACCACCCTATGTGAATCAGCAGTAACAGTTGGATTGAAAGAAGACATGGAGGCTTTGATTGCCAGGCATCTGCTGAAGCAGCAAGGAGCAGAGCAGCAAAGAGTTGCAAGGCGAACCAATGCAAGAGCATGTCCTAAACATCACACACTTCTCAAACATCTAGTTCAGCAAAACATCACATGCCCTGTCACAAGACAACTTACAGAAAACCACCACATGTCTTCTCTCAGCAAAACATCCATTCATGTGTCTGCTTCAGCAAAATTTCCTCTCATGTGTCTGCTTCATCAAAGCATCCTTTTCATAAGACAGTTTTCAGAAAACATCACATGACACATCCTGAGTCACCATCAAAACCAGAGATTTCCACTTCATCCATCCCCGCATTCCTCCACTCTTTTAAACTCCCCACTGCTACCTTCTTTCCCTCAGATCTACTGTTTTCTCCATTTCCTCTTCAGAAAAGAGCAGGCCTCCAAGAGAGTACAGCCAAACAGGACAAAACAGATACAATAATTCAAAGTAAAAGCCCTCACATGAGGCTGAAGAAGGCAACCTAATAGGAAGAAAAGAGTCTCAAGACCAGGCAAAAGAATCAGAGATGCACTGGCTTACACTGTTAGGAGTCCCACAAAAACATGAATCTAACAGTCATAGCATACATACAGAGGATCTGCTGCAGACTCATGCAAACCCTGTGCTTGCCCCTTCAGTCTCTGGGAGCCCAGGTGAGTCCTGCTTAGGTGATTTAGTGAGTCATGTTTAGGGAAGATGGGGAGGAAAGATTGTAAGAATCAGAAGGGATGGAGACTACCAGGAGTTGTTGATTCCTTCAGCAAAATTCCCGAAACGACCCTCATTTTTGTCACATTTTTCTTTTATTTTCTGCAGCTTCTGACTACTTTCCTTGACCATTTCCCGTCAGCTCTCCAGTGATACAATACAGCTCCATCTTTGATACTCATGGCTGTCTGCACTCACTCCCTTGCTGGCTGTCTTAGTTAGGATTTCTATTGCTGTAATGAGACATCATGACCAAAAGGCAAGTTGGTAAGGAAAGGGTTTATATGGGCTATACTTTCACATTGTTGTTCATCACCAAAGGAAGTCAGGACAGGAACTCAAACAGGACATAAACCTGGAGGCAGGAGCTGATGATACAGAGCCCATGGAGGAGGGCTGCTTACTGGTTTGCTCCCCCTGGCTTACTCAACCTGCTTTTTCAAGGAACTCAGGACCACCAGCCCACGGATGGCACCACTTACAAAGGGATGGGCCCTCCTCCATCAATTACTAGTTAATAAAATGCCACGCAGCTGAATCTTATGGAAGCATCTTTTCAATTGTGGTTCCCATATTTAATATAACTCTATTTTTTTGTGTCAAATTGACATTAGACTAGACAGCACAGTGACTTACTAGTCACAAAGCCTTAAATTTTATTAATATACTTTTTGACTACTAATTTTATATCTTCAGTTCCAATACCTCTTTCAAACTGAATAATTTCTCAAAAGCTTCAATGAATGCCCAAGAGGCATTCCCAAATAATGTCCATAGCCAGTCCCTGGAGCCTCTTTCCACATCCTGCTTCTAACAAAGGTGTCTACTGCTCAGGCGATGACAAGTTCATTTCCCTAAACTACTCAGGCTTAAAATCTTGGAATGGGTTTTTAACCTTAGTCATTCTGACTGGTGTGAAGTGAAATCTCAGGGTTGTTTTGATTTGCATTTCCCTAATGATTAATGATGTTGAACATTTAAGACGCTTCTCAGCCATCTGAAGTTCTTCATGTGAAAATTCTTTGTTTAGCTCCTTATCCCACTTTTTAATAGGGTTATTTGGTTCTCTGAGGTCTACCTTCTTGAGTTCTTTGTATATATTAGATATTAGCCCTCTGTCAGATTTAGGGTTGGTGAAGATCCTTTCCCAATCTGTTGGTTGATGTTTTGTCCTTTTGACAGTGTCCTTTGCCTTACAGAAACTTTGTAGTTTTATGAGGTCCAATTTGTCAATTGTTGATCTTAGAGCATAAGCTATTGGTGTTCTGTTCAGGAACTTTTCCCCTGTGCCCATGTCCTCAAAGGTCTTCCCCAGTTTCTTTTCTATTAGTTTCAGGGTGTCAGGTTTTATGTGGAGGTCCTTGATCCACTTGGAGTTGAGCTTGGTACAAGGAGATAATAATGGATCAATTTGCATTCTTCTGCATGCTGACTTCCAAATTGAACCAGCACCATTTGTTGAAAAGGCTATCTTTTTTCCACTGGATGTTTTCAGCTCCTTTGTCAAAGATCAAGTGACCATAGGTGTGTGGGGTTCATTTCTGGGTCTTCAATCCTATTCCATTGATCCACCTGCCTGACATTGTACCAATACCATGCAGTTTTTATCACTATTGCTCTGTAGTAATGTTTGAGGTCTGGAATACTGATTCCCCCAGAAGTTCTTTTACTTTTAAGAATAGTTTTAGCTATCCTGGGTTTTTTGTTATTCCAGATGAATTTGAGAATTGCTCTTTCTAACTCTATGAAGAACTGAGTTGGGATTTTGATGGGGATTGCATTGAATCTGTAGATTGCTTTTGGCAAGATGGCCATTTTAACTGTATTTCTCCTGCCAATCCATGAGCACGGAATATTTTTCCATTTTCTGAGGTCTTCTTCAATTTCCTTCATCAAACTTCATCTGAAGTTCTTGTCATATAGGTCTTTCACTTGTTTGGTTAGACTCACCCCAAGATAATTTATGCTGTTTGTGGCTATTGTGAAGGGTGTCATTTCCCTAATTTCTTTCTCATTCTGCTTATCCTTTTAGTATAGAAAGGCTACTGATTTGCTTGAGTTGATTTTGTAACGAGCCACTTTACTGAAGTTGTTTATAAGCTGTAGGAGTTCTCTGGTAGAGTTTTTTTGGGTCACTTAAGTATACTATCATATCATCTGCAAATAGTGATAGTTTGACTTCTTCCTTTCCAATTTTTATCCCTTTCACCTCCTTATGTTTTCTAATTACTCTAGCTAGGACTTCAAGAACCATATTGAAAAGATATGGAGAGAAGGGGCAGCCTTGTCTAATCCCTGATTTTAGTGGGATTGCTTCAAGTTTCTCTCCATTTAGTTTGATGTTGACTACCGGTTTGCTGTATATTGCTTTTACTATGTTTAGATATGGGCCTTGAATTCCTGTTTTTTTGGTGAGGAAGTGGAGAAAGAGGAACACTCCTCCACTGCTGGTGGGATTGCATGATGGTACAATCACTTCAGAAATCAGTCTGGCGATTCCTCAGAAATCTGCGCATGACACTTCCGGAGGACCCTGTTATACCATTCCTGGGCATATACCCAGAGGATTCCCCAGCATGCAATAAGGACACATGCTCCACTATGTTCATAGCAGCCCTGTTTATAGTAGCCAGAAGCTGGAAAGAACCCAGTTGTCCCTCAACGGAGGGATGGATACAAAAAATGTGGTATATTTATACAATGGAGTACTATTCAGCCATTAGAAACAACAAATTCATGAAATTCTTAGACAAATGGATGGAGCTGGAGAACACCATACTAAGTGAGGCAACCAAGTCTCAAAAGATCAATCATGATATGCACTCACTGATAAGTGGATATTAGCCTAGAAACTTTAAATATCCAAGACATAATCCACATATTAAATGATGTCCAAGAAGAACAGAGGAGTGGCCCCTGGTTCTGGAAAGACTCAGTGCAGCAGTATAGGGGAATACCAGAACAGGAAAGTGGGAAGGGGTTGATGGGGAAATAGGGGGAAGGAAGAGGCTTATGGGACTTTTGGGGAGTGGGGAGCCAGAAAAGGGGAAATCATTTGAAATGTAAATAAATTGAATGTAAATATATTGAATAAATACAAAAATCTTGGAATGGTGATCTCTGTCTTTCATATCTCATATCCATTCTATTAGGAAATTATCCAGAACCTGATGACTCCACTTCTGCTCCTGGATAGAGCAGTAGTTCTCTCCCACTTGGACGACTGAGGCTGTTTTCTTTTTTCTTTCTTTTTTTTTTTTTTTTGTCTTTTTTTTTATTCGATATATTTTTTATTTACATTTCAAATGATTTCCCCTTTTCTAGCCCCCCACTCCCCGAAAGTCCCATAAGCCCCCTTCTCTCCCTCTCTCCTCCCACCCACCCCTTCCCACTTCCCCGTTCTGGTTTTGCCCTATACTGTTTCACTGAGTCTTTCCAGAACCAGGGGCCACTCCTCCTTTCTTCTTGTACCTCATTTGATGTGTGGATTATGTTTGGGGTATTCCAGTTTTCTAGGTTAATATCCATTTATTAGTGAGTGCATACCATGAGTCACCTTTTGAGTCTGGGTTACCTCACTTAGTATGATGTTTTCTAGCTCCATCCATTTGCCTAAGAATTTCATGAATTCATTGTTTCTAATGGCTGAATAGTACTCCATTGTGTAGATATACCACATTTTTTGCATCCACTCTTCTGTTGAGGGATACCTGGGTTCTTTCCAGCATCTGGCAATTATAAATAGGGCTGCTATGAACATAGTAGAGCATGTATCCTTACTCAATTCTTCACAGAGTTAGAAAAAGCAAATAACAAATTCATCTGGAATAACAAAAAACCCAGGATAGCTAAAACTATTCTCAGCAACAAAAGAAAATCTGGGGGAATCAGTATCCCTGACCTCAAGCAATACTACAGAGCAATAGTGCTAAAAACTGCATGGTGGT
Organism: Apodemus sylvaticus; assembly: GCF_947179515.1. NCBI lineage: Eukaryota > Metazoa > Chordata > Mammalia > Rodentia > Muridae > Apodemus > Apodemus sylvaticus. Next base: position 24,075,393 of record NC_067474.1, read on the forward strand.
TTCCTGAGGCGGCGGCAGCAGCAGCAGCAGCGACTGGTCCAGAGGAAGGGCCATCAGCAGTAGAACCAAGCGGACAGGGTCCAGGCAGACCCGGTGCCCACGACCACTGGCCATCGCTAGCCAGCCAGGCTGCAAGCAGCTGCGGATTTACAGTGCCTTTCACCACACAGAAGCCACATCAGAACTCTGCCTCCCGCCAGTCAGTTACGAGGGCTCCATGTTGGTTCTCGGTCGCCAGAGAAATCAGACTGAGGTACGCAAATATAACCCGAGACCAACATCGCGGGGGTCTAAGCCCGACGGGCGTTGGCCTGCACCCAGGCCCTGGACTGATCGGGAGGGGGCCACTGGGGTGCAAACCCGGCCAGGAGGTTTTTTCCCCCCGGGGCCAGAACGCGCACCACTGCCATTTTGCCTACGGGAAGCCAGAGAGACTAGCAGACAAAACCAAACCAGCTAACAGGCATAGCCCAAGGTGGACATAGCAGGGGTCTCAGACGGTCAGGCCCTGGACTGCCCCCAGGCCCAGGACTGCTCGGTGGGCCACCTGTGTGCCGACCCAGCCAGGAGGTTGTTTATCGGGGCTGTTTGCGTACCACCACCATTTTGCCTACGGGAAGCCAGAGAGACCTAGCAGGCAAAACCAAACCGGCTAACAGGCATAGCCCGAGGCGGACATAGCAGGGGTCTCAGACGGTCAGACCCTGGACTGCCCCCAGGTCCTGGGCTGCTCGGTGGGCCATCTGTGTGCCGACCCAGCCAGGAGCTTGTTTGCCAGGGCCGGCGCGCACCGCCGCCATTTTGCCTACGGGAAGCCAGAGAGACTAGTAGGCAAAACCAAACCAGCTAACAGGCATAGCCCAAGGCGGACATAGCAGGGGTCTCAGACGGTCAGGCCCTGGGCTGCTCGTTGGGCCATCTGTGTGCTGACCCAGCCAGGAGGTTGTTAGCCCAGCAGACTCTCCCAGCACTCTCAGGGAACTCGCGCACGCCACCATCCTAGCCACCTGACACACCCAATTAACACCCACAGCTGAGAGGAACTTTGCACCGACATTGGCCTGCCAGGCTTTTGCCTAGACTCAGGGCCTGAGCAGCTAGGCTAGCCTTGTGTGCACCAACCCGGTTGGGAGTTCTGCTGCCCAGATCAGCCTGGGCTGCAGCACCACATCTCCAAGTCCTGCAAGTGGCTAGCTGGGTTTCCAGGCGGCCAGCTGGGAGAAGTCAGTGTGCTCCAGTGAATCCAGCGGACCCCAGCGGGAGCCTTCGGGTGCTGGTTCAACTGGAGGTCAGCATGCAGAAGAATGCGAATTGATCCATCCTTGTCTCCTTGTACTAAGCTCAAATCCAAATGGATCAAGGACCTCCACATAAAGCCAGACACTCTGAAGCTAATAGAAAAGAAACTGGGGAAGACCCTTGAGGACATCGGCACAGGGAGAAAGTTTCTGAACAGAACACCAATAGCGTATGCTCTAAGAGCAAGAATTGACAAATGGGACCTCATAAAATTACAAAGTTTCTGTAAGGCAAAGGACACCATCAAGAGGACAAATCGGCAACCAACAAATTGGGAAAAGATCTTCACCAATCCTACATCAGATAGAGGGCTAATATCCAATATATATAAAGAACTCAAGAAGTTAGACTCCAGAAAACCAAACAACCCTATTAAAAAATGGGGTACAGAGTTAAACAAAGAATTCTCGCCTGAAGAACTTCGGATGGCGGAGAAGCATCTTAAAAAATGCTCAACTTCATTAGTCATTAGGGAAATGCAAATCAAAACAACCCTAAGATTTCATCTTACACCAGTCAGAATGGCTAAGATTAAAAATTCAGGAGACAGCAGGTGTTGGAGAGGGTGTGGAGAAAGAGGAACACTCCTCCACTGCTGGTGGGGTTGCAAATTGGTACAACCACTCTGGAAATCAGTCTGGCGGTTCCTCCGAAAACTGGGCACCTTACTTCCAGAAGATCCTGCTATACCACTCCTGGGCATATACCCAGAAAACTCCCCACCATGTAATAAGGATACATGTTCTACTATGTTCATAGCAGCCCTATTTGTAATTGCCAGATGCTGGAAAGAACCCAGGTATCCCTCAACAGAAGAGTGGATGCAAAAAATGTGGTATATCTACACAATGGAGTACTATTCAGCCATTAGAAACAATGAATTCATGAAATTCTTAGGCAAATGGATGGAGCTAGAGAATATCATACTAAGTGAGGTAACCCAGACTCAAAAGGTGAATCATGGTATGCACTCACTAATAAGTGGATATTAACCTAGAAAACTGGAATACCCAAAACATAATCCACACATCAAATGAGGTACAAGAAGAAAGGAGGAGTGGCCCCTGGTTCTGGAAAGACTCAGTGAAACAGTATAGGGCAAAACCAGAACGGGGAAGTGGGAGGGGCTGGGTGGGAGGACAGGGGAAGAGAAGGGGGCTTGCGGGACTTTCGGGGAGTGGGGGGGCTAGAAAAGGGGAAATCATTGGAAATGTAAATAAATTATATCAAATTAAAAAAAAAAAGACAAAAAAAAACTGCATGGTATTGGTACAGTGACAGGCAGGCAGATCAATGGAACAGGATTGAAGATCCTGAAATGAACCCACACACCTATGGCCACTTGATCCTTGACAAAGGGGCTGAAAACATCCAATGGAAAAAAGATAGCCTTTTCAACAAATGGTGCTGGTTCAACTGGAGGTCAGCATGCAGAAGAATGCGAATTGATCCATCTTTATCGCCTTGTACTAAGCTCAAATCCAAATGGATCAAGGACCTCCACATAAAGCCAGACACTCTGAAGCTAATAGAAAAGAAACTGGGGAAGACCCTTGAGGACATTGGTACGGGGAGAAAATTTCTGAACAGAACACCAATAGCGTATGCTCTAAGAGCAAGAATTGACAAATGGGACCTCATAAAATTACAAAGTTTCTGTACGGCAAAGGACACTATCAAAAGGACAAATCAGCAACCAACAAATTGGGAAAAGATCTTCACCAATCCTACATCAGATAGAGGGCTAATATCCAATATATATAAAGAACTCAAGAAGTTAGACTCCAGAAAACCAAACAACCCTATTAAAAAATGGGGTACAGAGTTAAACAGGGAATTCTCACCTGAAGAACTTCGGATGGCGGAGAAGCATCTTAAAAAATGCTCAACTTCATTAGTCATTAGGGAAATGCAAATCAAAACAACCCTGAGATTTCACCTTACACCAGTCAGAATGGCTAAGATTAAAAATTCAGGAAACAGCAGGTGTTGGAGAGGATGTGGAGAAAGAGGAACACTCTTCTACTGCTGGTGGGGTTGCAAATTGGTACAACCACTCTGGAAATCAGTCTGGCGGTTCCTCAGAAAACTGGGCACCTCACTTCCAGAAGATCCTGCTATACCACTTCTGGGCATATACCCAGTGGATTCCCCACCATGTCATGAGGCTGCTTTCTAACAAGCTCCCCAGTCTCATTTTTCCCCATCAGAGACTCCAACATAAGTCAGATTCTGTCACTCCTCCACTAAAGACTATACAGGGCTGAGGTGGGATAGAAAACTATGGAAAGCTAAAGGGGCATGCGAAGGGGAAAGCCCTCACTTCCTTACATCTTGTTACTGCTTTTGATTGCTGAAGGGCAAACATTACGGCACAAATAGTAGGACTGCCTGCAGAAGACTTTGTTTTCTAAGATCTGAAATTACAGTGTTAGCACAGTCAGAGAACAGTTTCTAAGATCAAGGTACGTCTTAAACTCACAGACTTCTGAAATTTACTTCTGTCAACACTCTTCTCTTCCATAAACCTGTTGAAGGCACATGGGGGAAATGGTTTAGATAAAAGAAATAAATAAATTGGCTCATTTTCTATCAATTAAAAAATGTTTATTTTTTAAAAATAACAATAAATTATATAGTTAGAACAATGTAATCCATAATTTTACTTAACTTCAAACCCCATAGAATCACATATCCAGCTATTCTTGGCATACCTAGTATGTATCTATATTGATAACCTCACACTCATTTTTTGTGAATGTTTGTTTTCCTTTACTTAATAAGCTTGGCTCCACACATAAGTCTCCTGAAATTCTTTGGTGCATCACAAGTCATTATCCTCTCTGTGCCTGAATCCGAGTCTCTGGGGAGAAATTTCCAGGCTGCACAGGACACAACTTGGAATTGTATCACCTGCTTCTGGGGGAAATGTCTTACCACTTCACTCAGATGCTGGGCGGAGTCTTTATAACAGTTACCAGGCCCATCCTGATCTGCACCCTCGGACTAATGTGACTGTTAGTTTTTTCCCTTTGCTCACTCCATTACCCCAGCCCCTCCCCTTTTCTCAGAAGCCATATGCATTACAGCTTGTGTTTGAGGTTCCCCTGCCTCTAGCGCTCTTCCCACATACTCTTGGTTCATTCATCACCTTCAGTTGCTTGCCTAAGTATCAGCTTTTCACTCAGAATTTCTCTGACAACAAAAGGTTTGTGCTCCACCTGCAGTCATCTTTACTCCCGCCAACCGTTTTCTACTGCTTAGTGTTTCCTTTGATTAATTTCTTGATTTATAGTATGTAATGATCTATTACTTCTTGCTATTTTGCAAGAAGTTATGCTATCATGCACTAGAATAAAACTCTCACATGTGCAGATGTGTTGTTTATGACTCAGGTCTCCCAGAGTCCTGCACATAAAACATACTCAGTGTATCACAGATGCACATAGAACATACTCAGTGTATTTTCCTCCCTTTCCTCCTTTTTCTTTTCTTTGCCTTTTATTTCTTTTTTCTTTGCCTTCCTATTTGCTCCCTCTTTTATTTCTTTTTCTCATTCTCTCACTCCCAGCATTCAGATTCTTTAAAAACTTAAAAACAAACTAGTAACACAACTAAAAGTATGCAATAATCAGACATTTCTTTACCAAAGAACATGCATAGATACTAAAAAATTGTATGGAAAGATGCTCAAAATTGTCTTTAACTATGAAAAATTAAAATAACTACAATAAATGATTACACATCAATTAAAATGACAAACATCTCGATGTCAATTCTAGTTTCCAGCGAAGATCTGAGGCAATAAAGCATTCTCATTTATTGCTTAAAGGGAGCAAATCTACACAGTGATTGTGTAAGACAGTCTGTGATTTCTTATTAAGTTCATATAATATATATTATATATAACTATATATTATTTATTACATATGAATATACATTTTTATTATAGTCCCAATCAGCAACGGTGCTTCTAAGTGATATCCTGATTTAAAGGCTCAACTTCGAATAAAAACCTGAATAAAAATATTTCTAGCAATTTTATTCACAATCATTGACCACTGGAAGCAAAGAAGACATCTACCAATAGATGAGTGGATAAATACCCTATTAACCTTACAGCACAGATTTATATTCCAATAAAAAATGTCAGTGAGCTGGCAAGCACTGCTGTGGCACGGAGTGCAAGCTACTGAGGAAAGGTAAACCATCTCACACCGACTCAATAGTCAGTGCTCTCAATATTTCATAATGTGGATTTTTTGAAGATTTACATACAGGCCCACTGTTATGTGGAGTGCCACTCAGCCCGATTTCCTATGCTGTGTATATTTTGGAGCAGTCTTAATGACGAAGGTATGCTTTCCTCACTGCGTGATCTCAGGTGGGGTTTTGTCCCAATGTGATGCTGTCTTTAATTGTGTCATTTATGGGGCAATTCTGTCTTCCTTCCCTGTGAAGGGATTGTTTGTTTGCTTTTGGTTAATTGATATTTAGATACATTTAGATATACTTTAAGACAATGTAGTTGCTGTCTTAAACTGTTTTTTGTTTGTTTGTTTTACATTTGTTTGTGTATTTCTCAATGTCATCTTGGGCTCTTTGACTTCCTATTGCTTTCATCAGGAATGCAATCTATTCCCATTGGTTCGTATGGTCCCATATTTAAATAGACTGTTCTGTCCTTCGAGTGTCCCACCATCAGTCTAACTTTTTGCTCCTAGAAAGCATGTGGTGCTTATTTTACTACTCTCTCCAGGCTCAAGCCAGCAGTTTTTCCAAGTATCGGTTCTTTTCGGTGGAGAGTGACATTCAGAGACTAAGATTAGAATTCATTGTCCTTGCCTGCAGGACTGATAGTCATTGAAAATTTATATAAACACACCAACACACACACACACACACCACCAACACCAACACACACACACACACATGCGCGCGCGCTCGTGTGCACTTGTAGATATCTCCAATTCAAACCACACAGAAACCTAATTTTCTTCCTTCTTTGTAACTCTTTTGACAGTGACAACACTGGCATCCACTGCCTTCCACTTGTTTGTTGATGTCTTCAATCTTATTCCACATTTCCCCATTCTGAAGACACCCTTCTTGCTGGACTGGGGTCTGGATACACCATATCAGCCAACCTCTGATGATGCAGAGATTCTCTGGGCACTCTGATATCCCATTCTGGAGCACATCTCCTTGAATGTATGCCCTTGTCATCCCTGAGGTCGTCTACAAAGTTCACTGGGCCATTTCTTACAGGGATGCCTTCCTCTCTCCATCCAGTCTAAGGCTAATCCTCAGTGCAGAGCATTCTTTTTTCACTTCAAAGGGACTCAACAGACTTCAGTGCCTGCGTTTTGTCTCTGTGCTCCCTCTCTTCTGAAGATGCCTCCAAAGCTTAGGCCCCTAGACACAGCTTTAGGACTGAACTGTTCTGAAAAGACACAGAATAGGGAGAGAAGGCAATAAAATCTGCTTCTATCCAGGTGCTTAATAGTATTATACAAACGCTATGGCAGCCATCATGAAAGATCAACTTTGAACTGAAATTTAATCTATAATATCTCTCCCTAAAGAGATTTTAAAGCATCCTTTCATAATCCCAGTTCTCGATAGACTGGTGGCTAACCTATGTGTTGGAGTCTACAGTCTCTCCAGCTGTCGAGCTTTACATGCCACAGTCAGAGCTCTCCAGGCTAGAAGAGGTGATTAAACACTCAATCTCCAGGTTCCTCTGTTGGGACATGGGGAAGTTTAAAGTCATTGCACAGGAAGTATCAGTTTTGTGTTACTTGGGAACCATTTTCAGCTCAGATTCTATGAAAAGAATGTATGTTCCTGCCAAAAGATTGCTAAATTACTCCCTTAGTTTGCTACAGTGTTTTACATGCCACCAAGGAAGTTTGATGATGAACAGGGACTCTAATAGTCGTTAAGAGGCTGAGTCACTCTGAATCCACTTAGGTTAGCACGTGAAGTCTGCAGCAAAAGGCTCAGGATATAAGAGAAACTGGCAGATGCCTTCTAAATGACCACATCAAACACAGCGTCATTGATGGGACAAATTCCCGCCTGAGGATGGAGATCCTAATCAGTAGGGACTGGCTGACTTTGTGCATTGAATAGTCTGAAAACTTCATAAAAAAATATTACTAGCAAGCAAGTAATAAAGTAAATGTAGTCAACTATGCTTGAGTAGAATAATCTAGAGTTATGAGGGCTATTCTTTAACACACACAAAAATGAGATTTAGCAATGTTTCACAACTACACACACCATGTTGTCTCTCTGAAACCCCAAACAGTTTTCCTCTTTTTATGTTCTGACCTTCAATATAGTAATATATTTCTTTACATTGGATAGTTCTAGGGTTAATTTCTTCAATGAAAACCACTGCATTAATATGTTGGGTTTTAAAACATTCGGTTACCCTGACGTCAACAGATCAAGGAGTGATTGCTATTGTAAGAACTTCAGAGGAAGTGGCATAGCATTTCCATTGAGGAAGCAGCAGGAAACAGCAAATTGGTCAGGAAGCAGAGGAAGAGAGTGAAAAGAGGACTGGGGCCTTTACTGTAGGTTCCATAAGAAGAAATAAGTAGGGCAGGATCAGTAGGTTTAGACATTACTTGGAACCATTTTAGCAGCCTTGGGCTTAGAAGCCATCATTCCTTGTAAAAGGAGTCTCGGAATAAGAGACTTCAGCAAAGGATCAGGTTAGCTGAGATAGTATATTCATTAGCTATTCCTTGGAGTTAGCAGAGAAAGACAAATCGCTCCCAGGTCAGCAAAGTCACATGATATCAAAGTAGAAATTGAAAGTACTCACAGGGGGGTGAGGATGGTAGGTGAGGATTACAGTCACATTGTTGTTCCTTCAGCAACAGCAGATGCACATAAGCTGTGGTAGATGTGAAATGGTATGACAGTCACACAGGCATTTCTTACCAAATACCCTGGACAGTCAGGTAATCACCACAGGCACTTTGGTTTTCTTCTTTTCCAGTTTCTGTTTCTGCATTTGAAATTCTTAAGGCCAGTAGCACCACCAAGGTCTGGCAGTAGTCTTCTCTGACGTTTCTCTTGTGTCAGCTGGGCTACAACGGAGATCTTGGTGCCTAAGCAGGGCAGAATTTTATACGTACATCTGCTCTGATGATTAATATCAATCTGACAGAATCTCAAACCTCCTAGGAGACAAACCTCTGGGCATGTCTATCAGGGACTTTTGAGACTGCATTAATGGAAGTGGGAAGATCTGCCCTACATACACTGTGATTCTGAACTGATTTAAGAAGAGAACCTAATCTGAGCACCAGCTTTCACCCCCTCCACTTCCTGACCTTCATTGCCAGGTAGGTGACCAGCTGCCCCCACCTGCTGCTAACTTCCCTATCGTGATGGGCTGCACCCTTAAACTACGAACTATTATAAACCCTTCTTTCCTTAGGGATTTTGTCATGGGAACAAGAACATAACTAATAAAATCACACATGTGTAATTACCATCTAGTAATTCCAAATTATAGTTTTCTCACCTCTTTATTGTCAAAGTACTGTCTTTATTTTCACCATGGTTTGAAAATATAGGGTCATAATAGTTGGAGTATGCAATTTGTTCTTTTTGAAAGATCTGGGCCTTCTTTTATTGCAAGGACCTCATATACTCCACTTTTATAGCCTCATAGTTTTGCTTAGTTCTCATTATGTTGCAAGTGAATGGATGTATTTCAAAGACTACGACCACATCCATCCCTGGCTACAAACAGGGAACAGATGCAAGTAAGCACAAGCAGCCACTGTTTGTTGGTTGTACGACCTCATTTAATCCTCCCAGGTGTCTTTCCGGTATCTAAAACTGGAGCCTCAAGATCTTTGCTGTTGTTCCAAGTCACATAAGTAAGGAATACCAAAGGATAAATCCACTACCGACTGTATCCAAAGTAGTCTTCTTTTCATTACACTACCTGCACATTCTGGGGTGCCAAGTACTAAGAATGTGCCAGGCAGTAAACATAAAATGCCATAAAGTTGTGAATGCCAGAATAAGACAGTCACTATTATAGATTGTCATCAACAGCCAGGAGGTAGAGATAGAGACTCGTGGGCAGGAAATGAGTTGAGGGTTAACAAGCCTGAGAGGAAATAGAGTGGGAATAACTGTAGACGGTGACCAAAGCAAGACCCAATCACTGAAGCTTTTGGGCGCTATTTCTCTATTATTTATGTTGTTGTTGTTTTCTTACTTCATTTTGTTGTTGGTGGTTTTGTCCTGCAACAGATTCTGAGAGTAAGCAACGAGTGGCCGTTCTACCAGTAAGCAAAGTTCCTTAAAGGGCCCCATGCTTGTCCTTCCCTCACCTTCTCTCACCATTAAAAATGCCAGCAAAACCCTGGGAGTTACCTAAAACCAAGTGAAATCCCATGGCACACAGAAAGGAGGTACGAGACACAGCAAACTCAATGCTACCTGCTCTTGGAATGAAAACAAAGAGAAAAATGAAGAACTTGGCTTTCAAGGATTTAGAACAGTGCACAGAAGCACAGGTCCCAGTTGAGCTGGAGCTTGTTTTCCCTGCTTATCTGACATCAGAGCTCACTGTCCCAGAGGGTCACAATGGCACCTACTGTTTCTTTCCACTTGAGTGGAGCTGTATTGACCTATTTGGAACCGGGCAGGGACTCTATGAATCACACTGAGATGGTTACAGCATTCCCTACTCAAAAACATGTTAAATTAAGATGTATTGATCTTCTCCATGTTTACATCTCTGTACAGTTCTTAAGTGAGGTGAAGAAATCAATAAGGCAACAGAAACAGCAAAATGTAGTGCATGTGAAGCGGTTGCCCTTGAATGTATCCTGTTCTTAACTGCATGGAAAAACATGTAAGCAAAACATAGTGTCTTAAACCTATTTGTTTTGTGGCAAGGTTGCATGGGCTTTATAAAATATCCCTAGCAAGCAAGATTTGTGAACAGGCAGCCTCAAAAACTTGATCTGCTGGACTACTTCCTATTTGGTGGCCTGCTATTAAGATCTTGAGATTGTCACAGGCAGGTGAGCTCATGGAAGTGACATGTAGTTTTCTTCTCTAGCATCAAAGTTTAAATGAAACCAAATCCCAAAAGAAAAGATGAATACTGAAGCTGGACCAAAGGAAACACTTTACTCACAGCGAACATCTTTTCTTTAAAATCACAGCTAGCTTTCTCCCCCTTCTGCTTCTTTTACTGCCAGCTGCTTCTCACAGAGTGGCATGCAGACTACCAAGTTGTAAAATAATGTGTGTTTGTTTTCCAGGGCAGGGTATCAAAGGCCCTCATGAGGAAAGAAAAAGCTTTTGTAGAAAGACATCGGATACTCTAAATGTTCTTCACCTTCCAACACTTGAGCTCTTTTTTAATCTGATTTTACATTTGAATATTTTGAACGTAAGATATTTAGGGCAGAAACATGATGTCTTTTGCCTGCTAGCTATTATTTTGCTGTGTTGATGGGGGGAAAAAGGAGGGAGACAAGAAAGCCTTGTGTGAGGAACAAAAAGTGACCCAAACACCAAGAAAGGAACTACTCACATTCATTCTATGTCTATAAAATTAGAGATGATCTGTGTTATTTCAGTGTTCTTGTAACAATAACCCATGATATTCCGTTTAAAATTACCCATGTGATTTACATGATTCATTATATCTTTTCTTCAGTGAATATGGAGGAAAACAAACATTGTACTTAGACTTTTTTTTTTAACTTTGCACTAAATTTAAATCAATAGTGGTTATCCTCAAGAACCAAGGAATTACATATTGGATATCAGTCCCACAAATTGTTTTAAGGGAAGATAGGCTAAGACTACAATTCCCAATACAACACCCACAAATAAGATTGCCAATACAACACTCACAAATAAGGTTACCTATCAGTTGTGCTCTGTGGATGAGCAGGACCCCCTTCTCATCTCCCTTACACTAACCTCTCAGAACCATCAAATTGCAAGAGAAAGCCTGAGAATGGCTGACCTGTTGGATCTCTAACATTCTGTATGGCAATTGTCCTTGATATAATTTCCAGACACAGTTAAGAGCACTAACAAATAATGAACAGATAAGACCCTAAATATATCCTTAATTAGTAAATATTTTCCAAAACCACTATTTAGGGGTTTGATGTCATTATAAGTGTCTCCATTTTCCCAATAACTCTACAAATAACTTTTCCCTGCTTGTCTGCATCAGTTTCCAGAAGAGTTAAAGATCATGAATCTTGCAAATGAAATGACAAGAAATGACCAAATAACTTTAGAGCCTCTGCAAATCTTCAAATATTCTAAACATCTATCAGGTCTTTATCAGTCAGTACTCAGTCTCATCCCATATAATTGTGTCATTGCTGTAATCTCCCTGGCTGTATTTGTCTTTCCTAAAGTATTCAAAGTCAAAAAGGAAAGAAGATATTTTATATAAACAAATTCTTTGTTTCTAACTTTTCTTTCCTTCTGTCGCTTACACCGTGGGCTTACTAGACATGGGAATCTACCATAAAACATACCTCAGAGTTATCATGGACAAAATCCCAGATAAAGAGACTTCTTAAACTGGAAAATGAGTTTAAGTGTCATCCCTCATGTTCATTCCTCAGGAGTATATTATAGCCCCACTCAGGAAGAGGGATGGCACGTCTTAGCTGCTGGCAGTAAGTGGCAGTGAGTGGGGGAGAAGGAGCAGCTGGAGAATGAGAAAGCACTGTGGTGACATGGGGAAGCCTCACAGATGAAACGCAAGTTGGTTCTTCAACAACAGTGCATAGTCTCCTGGGATTCTTCAACAGTCTCCTGGGACTGCTATAACAACAATATCACAAACTGGGAGATTAGAAAATCAAAATCATGGTGTCACCAGGACCATGCTCTTTCTAAAGATTCTATGAGAGTGTATTTCCTCACCATTTCCAAGGAATTGTATTATGTTGGAAGTCAGCATTAATTTTTGTCTTGGGATGTTAAATATTCATCTATAACAACCGGTAGTTCAGTCTTTGTTAGATCATTATCTTCAAAGTCCAGAATCCCAGAGAACTCTTCTGGGAAAATTGCTTTATTCAAAAACCACTGAAAAGTTTTGTGTCGTAGAAAAGGGGGTACTGATGAGCTCTTTATAGGAAGTTAATTGAGAGAGTCATTTTATGTGTGTGACCCAAATAATCATGACCGTCTTCTTTATTGTTGAGCAAATTATGCAGAGAGCCACCTGGTATCCATTTCTAGACCTTTAATGTTGATGGTTTGAGCCAGCCATGATAATCCTCACTGCATTCCCAGTTACCTCCTAGATCTTGCCAATGAGAAGTAATGGGAGAAAGATTGACATTTCTATTGTTTGCCAAACATTCTCCGTATTTCTTACTTTAGAAGTAGATATGATAGATGTTACTGTGGTAGCCAGTTAACAACTGTATAGGAAAATTTAAGAGACAGGGTATGATGTCAGTTCTAATATTGTCTACTAAATCAAAGCAGGAAATGCTTATATCTGAAATTCCTATTTAAGAAAGAAATCATGGTTTATTCAAGTAGTTTGGATCAGTTTGAAGTGAAATTTATTCTTCAGTGTTAGTTTTGTTTAGGAATGGTTGAAACAAGGCTAATGGAGACACTATAAAAGGATGCTCGGTCAAGATTACTGTGATAAAGAGGCACTGGTGGATACAAGGAAAAATCTGAAAGAAGTTTTCAGAGAATTGGCGTCTTTTGAGAAGCAGTCATTTATCCTCACAGCTCTCCTAATCCTGGATTTTCCTTGGTGCTTCCAAGTGATGCTTCCTTTTGCTGCATTTCCACCAAACTGATTGCTAGTTTCAAGATCTTATCAAATTCACGTTTAATTATGCAAAAAGATTTGTGTTGCACCCTTCCTACACATCACATTTTGACATATAATTCTTCTTTCTTTTTTTCTTTTTTTCGTTCTTTCCTTCTTTCTTTCTTTCTTTCTTTCTTTCTTTCTTTCTTTCTTTCTTTCTTTCTTTCTTCACTTTACATCCCCATTGCAGCCCCACCCTCTCCTCCTACTCAGCATATATAATTCTCATTGCTGACAATTTGGATGATTCTTACATTATTTTCAACTAGTGGTTTAGCATCTCTAGGACCATTCCCTGGGATAATGATTTCCTTAGTAGTAGTAAAAAGGCAAGGCTCTGATTCATTCATTCATTTATTCATTCATTCATCTTTCCCCATCTCTTTCTTGGCCAGAACCATTACCTTGACATCTACTGTCAATCATAAACTATATTGTGAACAAGAAAGGCTTATAGTGCTTGAACTTTTTTACTTCATAAAATTTCATAGAAAACAAATTATGTTCCAACAATCTAAATAATGACAAATAGTGTATTCAGATATATGATTATATACATACATACATACATATACACTGTTATATATTTGTCATACCTAGTGCTGAGATTCAGTAAGTCAATTTATTTCAACTATATCATGTATATACTTTGATGATATGCAATCCCTCTCCTGCCCTCCCCCTTTTCTCACACCCCTTCCCCTCTGTTATGCTCCTTATTTTCCCAGGTTCCCTTCTGCTTTCATGTCGTGTGTGTGTGTGTGTGTGTGTGTTTTAAAACCCACCATAGCCACAAACTAGAAGTCATTCATTCATTTTTCCAAAAATCTCTGAATCTCTTTGTCAGAAATGATTATATAGATCATTGGATGGCATGCTAAAGAAACTCATTCTAAATGGCTGATTATTACTTCTGCACCTTTAAGTGGGTGTCACCAACAAATCTTCTGTTCTACATTAAAATTAATGCTGTAATTCCTATATTGTTTACATAAAGAAACAGAGTTTGTAAAAACATGATTTGAGCACCTGTGTCAAATGTGGAGAAGAGAAAAATGACACAGTGGAAGAAAATGATGGCCAGAAAACAATGAGACCTGAGTTTCTACATTGTCATAGCAAAGTTGCAACTAGGAGGGTTCTGGACTTGGTTTCTTCCTGTGAGTGAAAGAATAAGGCGTTTACTCTCTTCTGTTACAGCTCTAACATTCTCTGTGTGGACTGACCCCAAAGTATGTAAATTGAATACATGGTTCTTTATACTTAACAATCATTTGATAAACTAGTAAATAAAAGGGGGAATGTATTTTTAAACAATTTAATTGCTTCAGAGTTTTGTGATTCATGAACTCTTGTTGAATAATTGCTGGATATACAACATTATTGTAGGTGTTCTGATAGATCCAAATCAAATTGGCAGTTGTTCCTTTCTCAGGGAAATTTGGTCCTGGGATTAGAAATACATATAATTGGGAAGTCTTTTGTATGAGCGACCAGAGAGCCTGGATTCCCACTTTCATGGATATTATTTCAACAACAGTAATCATTGATTAATGTGGAATGATTAAGTAATCACTAATCAATCACTTCAATGTGGACACACATTGAGGGTGCAGCATTTAGAGTGAGGCAGACTCATAGCCATTTCTTTTGAAATAGTCCATAGATTATTAAAGTCAGAACCTAGTAGAGTAGCCTGCTGGCATAGTGGAGATGGTGCTGGGTAAAGATGAGAACAGGGGACAAAGGTTCAATGAAGCTGCAGCTAAATTAATGCTGTCACTTTGTAGGGTCTTTAAGTCCATAATGAGAAAGTTTAAGCTGAGAAACTAAATGATTCACTGTCCTATCCAACCCAGCTGTGCAGCCATGAAATACATAAGTTACCACCACTCCATATTACTGGGCTTCCTCTCCCCTGTAGGGGGAAAGGACTGTGCATTTATGAAGTGGTGGATGGATCCCATGATCCCACAGTAGAGGAGACCTGATGAAAGTCATATCAACACAACTAAGACCAAGTACTCAGAAGTTATTTATAGCCCATTAGGCACTGTTCATATCAGTCAGGTGTATCCTGTGCAGATTTTGTGAATGAGATAAATATGTGGGCTCTCGGGATTTCAGTATGGCTGTGGAGACAAGAACATTTGTGCATTAGTTGGAAAGGAAAATTTGATCTAAAGCATTGACTTAAGGGGCTCCAGTTGCACCTACCTTATACTGACATACGGATCATAATTTCTTCAGAGAACTGTTAAGTACTAATTCGGGGAGGGACTTTAGTGAATACATCATACACTAAATGATGCATAAGCAGCAATCTGGGAAAGCAAGGGGACTTGTCCTAAGTCACATGGCTCATTAACATTAGAGGATAAGTTTAGAATTATCACATCCTCTCATCATTTAACTAGTTATACCTGAGAATATATTGAGACCCAAAAATGTTTAATAGGTTCCTTTTAAATAATTGGATATTAAGTTAACATTAATTTGTAGATTCTCATTGAATAAGATAATATGAATTCCTAATTACAACAGTAGAAAATATATTTATATTGTTTATAGAGGCAGAATACAATTCTATCTATTATCAAGATAGTTTAACATATCTAATTAGATAAAAATTCAAACTATATAGTATACTAACAAGATATAATCAAAATAACTCTTATGTATTTATGATAATGATCTAATAAAATGAAATAAATAACTAGAATAATTCATAGAGACTTTCCCAAAGAAGGATATAATTATGAAACATACAGAGAGACCAAATCTTACTTATAACCAAACATGTAACAATTAAAGAAAGGAAACTTCTACATGGTCACCTTGCATTTGAGAACCAGGCTGCAATTTGAGAAATGTGTTGTTGTGCACACACAAGTTTATTTTGTGCAACCCACTCTACACCGGAGCGATAGAGTATAACCACAGTTACATTTTTGTTTATCATTACATGGTTCATGAGTATCTCTTTACTTCAGTTTGTTTAAAATCCATCAAGTTTTATTCTTTCAAAGTGTCGCTTGGTTCTCCCCCTTTCTTATATCCTTCCTCTGGCCAAGTTCTGTGAGCCTGGACTTTGTAAATAAGAACCTTCAAGGTTCATCTTCTGTACTTTGTGCCTCTTTCTTTACAAAGCTCTTTACTTCCTTTAGAGTAGAAGACCCAGTTTGTTGTCATCACAAAAACTGACCACTGGTGAAAGTGATAGATAGTCATTTTGGATCACTTAAAAATAAAAGGGATTTACTGGGAGGTCTCTGAGGAGTTCACAGAGTGGTAGGAAGGGATGGCCATTGCAATATGAGACAGGTTAGAAGCTGAGACTGTTCTCAGGAATTCAGCAGGATGGATCTTCAAGCAGTGTCCCTTGGGTGCTGTCCCTAGATAATTTGCTCCAAGAACTTCTTAGACTTGTGACACTTTTCATAATGTTTAAGAAGCTGTTTTTTTGTTTGTTTGTTTGATTGATTGATTGATTTGTTTATTAAATTATCTTTAATCTTTTTTCCAGTACAGCCTTTATTCGCCTCCTGGTCTGCCCTCCTCATCCCATTCCTCCTCCCCCTACTTCCCCTCCCCACCCCTCAGCCCTCCCCACTCCCGGGGCCTCAAGTCTCTTAAGGGTTAGGCTCATCTTCTCCCCCTGAGGCCAGACCAGGCAGTCCTCTGCTGTATGTGTGTGGAGGGCCTTGGTCCACCTCTTGTATGCTGCCTGGTTGGTGGATCAATTTCTGAGAGATCCCAAGGGTCCAGCTTAGTTGACATTGCTGGTCTTCCTATGGAGTCAACCTCCTCCTTGTTCCAGCCTTTTCCTAATTCAACCACAGGTCCCAAACTTCAGTCCATTGGTTGGGTGTAAATATCTGCATCTGCCTCAGTTAGCTGCTTGTTGGGCCTCTCAGAGGGCAGCCATGCTAGGCTCCTATCTGCAAGCACACCATACATCAGCAATAGTGTCAGGCCTTGAAGACTCTCCTTGAGATGGATCACAATTTGGACCCATCACTGGACCTTCTTTCCTTCAGTCTCTTCTCCATTTTTGTCCCTGCAATTCTTTTAGAGAGGAAGAATTCTGGGTCAGAGTTTTAGACTGTGAGATGGCCACCCCATCCCTCCACTTGATACCTTGTCTTTCTACTGGAGGTGGACTCTACAAGTTCCCTCTCCCCACTGTTGGGCATTTCATCTAAGGTCCCTCCCTTGGATTCCTGAGAGTCTCTTACCTCCCAAGTCTCTGGTATATTCTAGAGGGTCCTCCCACCTCCCACCTCCCACCTCCCACCTCCCACCTCCCACCTCCCACCTCCCACCTCCTACCTCCCACCTCCCAAGGTTGCCTTTTTCCATTCATTTTGCTGGCCCTTAGGGTTTCAGTCTTGTTAACACACACACACACACACACACACACACACACAACTTGATCATGTTCCCCTTTTCCCCTCTCCCTCTCCTCTCCAAGGATAATGTCTTTTACCCAAAGGAATCATGAAACATTGGCCAGATTCCAGAGCTAACTATGACATTGCTAACCTACAGCAATTAATTTAACCAATAGCTTTAAGTTTGGCATCCCACTAATGATACATGAGCTACCTGAGATTTGTATTTTATTCTATAGAATTAAGACAGTTCCACTGTATGTCACATTCTGTCCTTACATGAGTTAAAAGGACCATTGGGCTTGGTATTCAATCAGAGATGACTGCCCCCGGGTGGTAGTAGCACACACCATTAATCCCAGCATTCAGGAGGCAGAGGCAAGTAGATCTCTGAGTTTGAGGTCAACATAGCCTACAGACTGAATTCCAGGACAACCAGGGCTACCAGACAAAACTTGTCTCAAAAAAATAAAACAAACAAACAAAAATGACTATCATGATTCCACTGAGTGTATCCTATGGAGTTTCAGCCTTCCTTAGAATATTATGCTCATTTTTTCCACTCTTACCATTGTATGTTAAAGAATAATTGTTGAAATTGAAATACACTAGCAACCATGAATTCTTGCTGAATACAAGATTTTAGAATACAATTAATATAATTATATAATTAGAACCTTCACCTCATAAAAATTACTTTCCAAGATTTATACTTTCAAATGATTCATTTTTATAAAAAAAGTTTCTGTAAAATTAAGTTAAAATTTACCAGAAAAACAATATATATACATATACATGTATATGTGTATGTATATGTATATGTATATATAACTATATTCAACCTCAAAGCTTCATCTTTTGTGGGTTTTTTTTTAGAGCCCCATGAAAATAGGAGGTATTTAGTGAGCACAGGCTATGTGTCAGAAACATGTAGAAATTAATTTAATTCTTACAAAAATTATACCTGTAAAGTATCTACAGCTTATTCTTGCCCTTATAAAGACCCCTCTGAGACTTAAAGAAGTTAAAGGATTTCACTTAGGTCATTCCACTTGTCAATGCTAGTGCTAAGACTCAATACCGATAATTCCAGGCCGTAGTGACTAAACTATACTTCCCCTATAACCTTCTCTACATCAATGACAGAAGAAAGTTCTCATCCTGGAAATATGATTTCTCTTGTTGAAACAGACCCTGTCTGCGGACCAATGGGGTGGCTCAGCAGGTAAAATCACTTGCCATACAACCCTGATGACCTAAGTCCCTTTTCAGAATCCATGGTGGAAGAATCCAACCAGTTCTTGAAAGTGAACAAATCGTGTGTGTTCCCTTCAGAGTAACAGGGATCTTCTGCAGTGGAGAGAGAGAGAGAGAGAGAGAGAGAGAGAGAGAGAGAGAGAGAGAGAGAGAGAGAGGAGAAAGGGAATGGAAAGATTAGGAAAGCTGGCAAACCCAGAGCCTGCAGGAGACCTTGCATCCCTTGTAAACCCAAGCTCTTGCTAACCCTTGTGTGTAGTGTCTGATGCGAATGGGCCCTCATATGCTCAAATATTGGAATAGCTGGTCTTCAGTTAGCGAAACTGTTTGAGAAGGATTAGGAGGTGTGGTCTTGCTCAAATAGGTATGGCCTCATTGGAGGAGGTATGTCACTGTGGGTAGACCTTAAGTCTTCAAAAGCCCACACCAGGGCCAGTCCACCCCTCTCTGCTTACGAATTGTGGATCAGGTGTGAGCCCACAAATACTGCCCTAGCATCATGCCTGCCTGCCCCATGCTCATCACCATAATAAGTGTAGAGTAAACCTCTGAAACCGTAGGCAAGACCCCAATTAGATGTTTACTTTAAAAGTCAGTTATGTGTTGATCGTGGCATTTTATGTCAGTGATAGAACAGTAACTAAGACACCGTATCAAATAACAATTAAAGTAACATCACTCATGTGGGGATAGGGAATCCCTGATAATAGTAGACTTGATCTTTAAAAGACTCAACATAATTTCTATTGAATTTTGTTTCTGAAAATAAATTGTCTGGCTCTAGAATGAATGAATGGCCCTACTGACACTGAATTACTGCCACTGAACCCTCTCCCAATGCAGGGATTTGCTTTTCACCTAGGAATTTCTCACCAAGAGATTGAGCTGTTGGTCAGCATAACAACAACCCTGAATAGACCTGCATCCAGATCCCTTCACATGCTTAACATTTGTTCTAACCTACTGAACTGTGTTAGGTACAGATCATGATATCCTGCCACCTGAAAATCTCCTCAAACTACCTTCCAAAGGTTTCAGGGTTGTGTGCAGAAGGGGTTGAGCAGAGGGAAGAATGCTTTCTCTATAGCTCCCATTAACCTCAGGATCCCTGTAGATCCATCTCACTCTTGTATCTCAGAAGCAAATTCAAAACCACAAGCAAATCGAAGAAAGTTTGAGTGTTTATGTTCCAATGAATATTAGAGACTCACAGAAATGCTCACTGGAATCTCTATCCTCTGCCATATGCTTTTTCTTACATGTCCAGCTGCTCCAATCTCTCTGCCCCACTCCTGCCCCTGCCCCCATTCCTGCACCTCTCTCTGATTGGACCTGATGAAGTATGGTGACTTGGCTTTGCTCCAGGAAGAAAGAAAACTCCCTCTTCTAAGAATGGACAGGAAGCTTTGGAAATTCAGCTGATAAAGGCCTTTCTCAATCTCTGAAGTTTGTGAGTTGAGTCTCTGAATACAGCTATCTCAGTATTTATCATGACACATATTAATAACTAGAACTCATGAAGTATCTATCTGGTCCTTTTCACTAGCTAGTGAGAATCACATGCAAACTGTGAGGATTCGTTTCGCCTCAATTACCACAGCAGCTGTGTGGGCAGAAAGAGAAAGAAAAAAAGTGAGGCAACTTTCAAAGAAGGATTTTCTAAGGAAGATTAGAGGAGAGGGAACTCCCAGTGGAAGCTCTAAAGTGGCAGAACAAAGAGCTTTGAACTTCCTCATGCACCCCCCAACTGCTTCACCATGAGTACCTTGGTCAAATTTGTATTTGTGGACCACATATCACAGCACAATTTGTTCTATTCTCAGTTTGAAGATTTGAACTCCTGCTAGAGGCTGAAAAATGGCATGAGCAAATCATCTATGTATGAGGATAGATACATACACATGTGTAAGCATGTGCAAGCACATAAATGCACATGCACACTCTTTACAATGGAATGGGAATTAAATATGAAGAACACTAAGAATAATGGAGTCAACAGCTCATTCTAGCATATAAATCAAAGGAGGTTTAACAGAGAAGACAAAATTAAAATGAGTAATTAGATGAGCATATAGCATTGCTCTAATTCACACCTGACCAGCAACTTCCTTCATTCTGAATCTGTGAAAACACACATAAGGCACAGGCACAGGCTCAGGTCAATCTGGGTCATAAGCTATTCCTGAGTCACTTTCCAAAACTGCCCTTGGTTTTTCCTTTCCTTTGTGTGATAGCAGTTCTTCAGGTTCTCATAAGGGAAGGCCAACTTTCAGCTTATGTCTATGGTCTTCCAAAAGGCTCTGAGGTTCTTAAAACCTTCTAAATTCCAGGAACAGACGTTTAGAAAGAGCATACATTGGACAATGGGGGCAAGCAAACTGCTCTGCTCTGCCCCAGCTCTCGCTTATCAGCTTTCAGTGGGTGATAACATTCAAAAGAGAAGACACCCGATGTGAAGCGGAGTGCTCCTTTTCTTGCATGCTTTAGGAAATAATCAAGTCCTAAATTCAGTAAAAGGGAAAAAACAGTGAAGAGACTTGTTTTGTTATTTGCGCTAGAAGATTTTTTTGTATTACAATTATATGGTAGAATCTAGAATGTATTTCTTATAAAGTGGTTATATTAGTTCACTATGAATTTATTGTAATATCTAATATCTCCATTCTATTGAGAATCTGATATATACTATTTATGTGTTCTGATAGTTTTAAAAAGCTTTGTAAAGTGTGTGCTGGGGATGGACCTAGACAGGCAAAAGACTTGTGAGTCTAAGGTAATACAATCAGGAATACTTGGGGGCAGAAATATACTGGTGCTCAGAATGGATTCACATCAAAGGAAAAATAGAAAATAATTTCATCTTCGGAGATCATACTGTGCCCATTTCAACTCTCATTTCTACTCTACAACTGTCAACGCAGCCATGGTCACATACATAGATGGGTATGGATGCTCTCTAAGATTATTTTATTTTATTCATGGACATTAATATTCAAGGCATTCAGTTTTAGCATATTACAAAATAGCACTTGATTTTCTTAAGCATGAATGAATATAAAAATCATGGAGCTATGAAAACAGTCACTGCAAGAGATTTAGTCTAGGGACCACAGTTTGCTGACCAGATATGGTTTAATCTCTTGTGCTACTCACTGCTGCTTGGGAAGTACCTGGCCGTACAGAGAAACAGTAACTAGTGCTTTCTTTGAAACACTCTCACAGAAGCATCAGAGTTGGTTAAAATGTCAAAAGATAATTATTATATTCTTGCTCCCTTTACATATCATTCTTTCTTGTAGTAACTGCTACAAGGGAAGTAAAGACAAAAAAAAAAAACCCAGAAAACAAAACAAAACAAACAAACAAAAAACAACTTCATAATTAGCCAACTCTTCCCAAGGAAATCTAAAGTCAGTCCATTTTTGGTGCTAAAAGCAAAGATTTATCACTCAATAGGGCAGAACACTGAGACATCTAAAATCATTCTCCCTTTAACCATAATGGAACCGGAAGAACTTAGCTCTAGATATGGATTACAGACAGTGGTGGTTTCTACAGCACAGGTGCTGATGATCACAGGCTTCCAACAGCCAGACTTCAGCCTTCCTGCTGTCACCTTTGCCAAGTGCAGATTCTGTTCCTTACAGAAGCTAGATGATTCGAGCTACTTCTACAAATAGTGAGCTGTCCTTACTGAAGTTTGTAGGGAGAGGTTAGAGATCACTGTATAAGGTGATACGAACTCTATCATTGGACGCTATTATTCCTAAGACCACCACATGTGGTAAGGCTGTGGTGCGTGTCATCCTGCCTTAGCTTGAGAAACACCAAAAAGAGAAGCAGCTACATGGCTTTATCTCGCATACCGTTTTACATTTCGGATCACACCAGCATAACTTTACAACTTGACAGATATGGAGACTCATGGTTGTTCGTGAATGGTGAAATAATCACCAAGTGACTGAATATTTTTTCCTGCAGGTTGAGTGTTCTCAGCCTTGTGAACAAAGCACCAGGCGTTTCAGTTAAAGAGGATGAAAAAGTGGAGGCGTTTCATTTCATTTTATAACCCAGACTAACGTCTTCTCCCCTGTTGATTTCCGATCTTAGAAACCAAATACCTGCTAAGGGGGATGAAGCCTGAAAAGGGAGAAACTAAGATGAGTTTTAGTTAAGTATGTCCCGGTGGTAAACATTTAAATTAGAGTTCAAGGGGGAAAAAAAGTTCTATAAACAAAACAGACAAGGCTTTGCTGTCCTGGACTCTTAGGGTCCAGCCCGACCAGAAAGGGCAGATCCCCAGGGCAGCTCTCCCTTGCACCGGCTGGATGAACTGCAGTGTCAGCAGCCCCATGTATCATTAGTGGACCTGGAAACGCTCCAGCTGCCTTCCTCCTATATTCGCCCTGTACCTCTCACTTTTAAAGCGCTTTCATCAACATCATCCCAAGAATCTTTTGTTTTCCCAGCTGGAGAAGACTTTCTGTTTTCCTCCCATCTCTAACCCAGTCCTTTTGCCCTTAAGATCTGCAGCCATGAATCAAAGGGAATCATCACTTGCAAACTCTAAAGCGAACGCGCATGCCTTGGGATTCTATACCCCATCCATCTTCCAGCAGCTGCCATGTTTAGTTACAGCTCGTACCCACTGTTGGTGGTCATCCTGTCCCTTCCTTCCATCCTCCGTATGACCGAAAAGATATGAAATCTTTCTAACCATATTTCCTTCCAACACTTGGCTCTAACGCGACATAACCCCTTTTGCTTGATGGCTTTCCCAATCCCTCTGCCAGGAAGGGGTGAGATTCACATCAGATCGGGGCAGAAGTTATTTACTATGTGAAATATCTCCCGTCCCAGGGTTTCCTCCTGATTTTCCTGCAAATGTTTTATAGTTAAGTCCGAGATGGACCATTAGGCTTGATTCTTTTATAAAGAGTGGTAACCGCTGCCCACGAAACCTCACATGGAGTTCCATGTTTCTGCTGTTGTCAGGGGTTCTACTGCCCACCATAGCCTGGACAGAACGTTTAGGAATAGTCTGTCCTTCCTGTCTCCAGGGAGGAGACTTTGGTTTGATTAAAGGTTATCAGCATAAAGGCAAGATAGTTTTAATTTTGTCTTGCAGAAATTAAAAATTAAAATTAATTAATTAATTTAATTAAAATCTTTTTTTTTTTTTGCCTCACAGAAGAATGAAATTCCAGAGTTTCAAGACTCTCTCATCATTAGTTTTTTTCTTGCTATTCAGATGAATGTAGAAATGGCTAGTAGGCTAAGTACCATCCTTTTGGAGAAGCAACTAGAAGTTTAAAATGCATTTCCTAAAAGAATTGCCACCAAGGTAGAGTGTCATACGCGGATGACCTTTAACTCCTTGCCCTCCATTTTGCAGTCATTCATTTCTTCTCCTTTAAATTTGCAAAATCCGATACCTAACTAACAAAATGAAGAACTTTGGGCACTTAACAGTTTGGGTTTTGTGTATGTGTGTGCATGTATGTGTGTGTGTGTGTGTGTGTGTGTGTGTTTCACTTTACAACTCATAAACTGTTTATTTCTAAAATTTTCCAGTTCATGTTTTAAAATAATGGTTATTATTTGTTTATTTAAAATTCTGTACATTTATACAATATCTTTTGATCATATTCACTCATCCTCAAACTTTCCTAGTACCCCATTCTATTTCTGATTTCATGTCCATATGTATATGTATGTATCATGTTTGTATGCATGTATGTATGTATCATGTATGTATGTATCATGTATGTATATTCTCTTTCTTTCATTCAAACATCATGGTAGAGAACTCTTTGAACACAATATGCTGCTTTCTAAAGATTTTGATTTGCCTAGGTAGGTGGTTCTGGTCTTTTAAATGGGATGGAAGCCCTTCCTTCTCGCTAAAGTTTTCTGGATATTCATTTTCAATGCCTGCCTTTTTAAGTGAGCCCCCTAGTACGAACTTGAAGGCAATGGATCTGAAAGAAGCCTTCTTTCCCCACCCATACAATTGCCGAGTAGCAGAAAAGTAATAGAAAAGTAAAGAGAGTAAGATGAGATTAAAATCATCTTGCCTTTATGCTGATAACCTTTAATAAACTTTATGCTGATGAATTGGAAATACTGTTACTGCTGCAACATGAATTCTTAGAGCCTCCAGGTATCTGGGTTGTGTGAAAATGCAACTTCCATGTGAAGTAGGAAAGTAAAGCCTGAAGGGGTGGTATTGTTAAGTAATGTGTCTAAATCCTATGTAGCTAAGAAGGAACAAGATTCAGGTCCCCTCAAGAGTGGCTGGTGTTCATGGGTAATGTGATATTTTCATGGTGTCAGTAAATGGCTGTTTCTTGAATGCCTGAGTGTCTCTGCTGCCCTCATTTCTCCAGCTATCACCCTAGGACCATCCCTACAAGAAGTCCCTCCCATCATCCCCAATAAAGTTAGTCCTGAGCATAGTAGGAATCTCCCACATTGTGCTCTAGCTCAGTGGTTGAGCTGCTTGGTCAGTGTATATACTATCTCTTCGGTGGGGCATCTCACTTCTATTCTTGTAAAACATTGTTCTATGTCTGCACTTTTATGTGATCACAATCTCAAATAACCACGACCTGTAAAGGTTGAAAAGCTCAGAATCTAAGGATTTCTTTCTTTCATTCCTTCTTTTTAAAGGCCCAGCCATTTGTGGATATTTATAAATCATTGGTATGTGCAAAAGGGATAAGTGTATCTTGAGTTCAGTTGGATCTTCTCATAATCCATATGATGATTATCACGCAATGTGACTTTGAGGACAGGATCCTTAGAGAGGTAACAGAGATAAAGTGGACTCGTAGCAATGTCCCTGATCTTATATGGTTAGTGTTCTGATGAGAAAAGAAATGTGGAATAGTGACAGGAAACCAGGTAAGAATACAGAAAGGCAATTCAAATACAGATGCTTGAGATGAAGCCAAGCCTGCTGGCATCTTGATATCAGGCTCTTTGTAGAATTGTGAGACAATTATTTACATTCTGAAAGCCACCTAGTCTATGACACTTTGACATGACAAACCTGAAAATATAATTTAGAGCAGTGGTTCTTAACCCTCCTAATGCTGTGACCCTTTAATACAGATTTTCATGTTGTGGTGAACCCCCCCCCCCCAACCATAAATATTTTTTGTTGTTACTTCATGATTGTAATTTTCTACTGTTATGAACTGCAATGTAAATATCTGTGTTTTCTTTTTTTATTTATTCGATATATTCTTTATTTACATTTCAAATGATTTCCCTTTTTCTGGCTTCCCACTCCCCGAAAGTCCCATAAGCCCTCTTCCCTCCCCCTGTTTCCCATCCACTCCTTCCCACTTCCTTGTTCTGGCATTCCCCTATACTGCTGCACTGAGTCTTTCCAGAACCAGGGGCCACTCCTCTGTTCTTCTTGGACATCATTTAATATGTGGATTATGTCTTGGGTATTCAAAGTTTCTATCTGTGTTTTCAAAAGGTCTTAGGCACCCCCTGTGAAAGACTGTTTGACACCCCTCCCAGGGGGTAGTGACACACAGGTTGAGAAGCACTGATTCAGAGAGATGAAAAGATGGCTCATTTTGTAAAATACCTACTGCACAACATGAGGTCCCAACTTCTGTCCTCATTATCCACTTAAGAGCTGGAAATGGTATTATATGTCTGTAATCACAATACTGGGGAGGTAGGGACAAGATCAATAGACAAGATCCCTGGGCTTGCTGGCCAGCAGTCTAGCTAGCTCAGTGTACTGCGTTCAGTGAAAGGTCCTGTCCCCCTGAAAAGATATCAGAGAACAATCAAGAAAAACAACCAACCTTTGGCACCTACACAAATATATGAACATCTATGTATATACGTGCACATCAAAACTAGTTCATTGTGCCTCTTCCTGCAATTGTCATTAATTGACATCTGAAATGGACACATGTTCTTTTCAGTGTTAAGTACTTTTGTCTACACATTCTAAATCGAGAGGACAGTTTATATTACTGCTCGCCATCCTGGAATAATGTTTACAGTATCTAAGTTAAGACACTAAATTTCTATGCATTCTTAAGCATTCTCTATCCCTTTTTTGATATTTGTTTTGTTCCTGGTGCCTATTGCCTGGCTCGTGTTCAACATAGCAATGAATTGTCTAGTAAACACATACTCTGAATGTATAAAACAAGATACCATCGCTACATAGAAGGATGCTTTGCTTCCTTTCTTCAAGATGCTGTGACCATCCATGAAACATGCATAAATCAGAACAATTCCATATCTAATTTCTGTCCTATACAAACCATTGCTTTTAATATATCAGTAATTTTAAAAATAAAATGTTATTACATGTTTCTTAATCTCCCCATCCAGATTCACTGCAGTGAATTTATGGCAGCCTTCAGAAGAGAGTTAATGTGTGCTTCTATCCCGTCTCATCTGCTGCTGGCTGTGGCAACATAATACATTTGGCAAGATGACAGTAACAGAGGAGAGGAGAAGCTTTGTTCTTAAGGAACAGACTAGAGATAAGTGAATTGGCAGTGTTTCAAAAGGCACTGGGAAACTAGTTTATGATACTACAAATGAGGCCTTACCCCAATATATCCACTGAATCATGACAGCAAATGTCTGTTCTTCTTTCCCTCCCATGCTAAATTAAAAGGAAACTCTAATAATAATTGCTTTCACAGTTTAGGAAGACATAAGCTTGCTAGGTCAAGACAGCATCACACATAAAGCTTGAAAGGCCAGAAGATAAGGAGCCATAAAAGTCCTCTTTCCCTTTTCTCCACATTTGTTCTTTTGCTGCAGTTGACTGTCTACATTAGGTACATGGTGACAGGCAGAGCTCTGGAGCCTCTACTTTGAATCAAGTTTAAGATATCTTGGTGGCAACATTCCACTGGAGGAAGGCCAGAGTATTGGTTAGTTAGCCTGTCTGTGGTGTAACAAAATTCCTGACAGAACCAACTTAGATAGAGGAATGGTTTGTTTCTGTCTCATAGCTTTAGAGTTACGTGGTCCCATTGTTTCAGGCTCACACTAAGGCAGAACATTATGGTATAAGAGTAAGATAAAGCTACTGCTTACCTCATAATGAGCAAAGAGTGGGAGAAAAGACAGAGGGAAGGGATGGAGGGAGGAAGAGAGGGGGTGTTCTAGGGACAGGGGAGGGAACTAGTATTTGCACACGTTTCTATCTGTGTCTCTCGTGTGTGCTTGGGGGTTCTGTCACTGGTAGGTGAGAGCAAGTTTTCCCTCTCTCCTCTTATCTGAGCATGTGCTATTTTTCTTGCTGTTGAATGGACACTGGTAATGAATCCAGACTCTTGATTTGAAATTATAACCCATTCTTTATCTTGGGCTCAGATGTAAGCTTAGTTCCTATTGAGTACTCCAGAACTGGGTTGTTTTGGTTGTACTTCCAGACTTGACTTTAGAGCCTTCTTATGGCAAGCTCCTTTGCTAGATTTCACATAGAGTGAAAAGGCTCAGGAGCACTGGAACTTAGCCTATGGCCGAATTATAAGACATGTAACCATGTAACTGCCTGTGACGCCCATATTGAAAGGATGCTCTGAGAATTGGGTACTGAATGGCCCTGGGGATTGCTAAGAAAGGAGATTCAGGGAACTGGAACATCACAAATTTAAGGTTACAGTTTCCTAGTAATAATTGATATTTTATGACAGAAGGAGAATAAAAATCTATATCACAAATGCTAAAAGAGCAATGCAATCTGGCTGGAATAACAGTTGTGAAACAGAAGTTTTGGAAAAGAGGAGAGCCTGGCCTTGCTCCTGGAAGCCTGGCCCATCACTGTTCCATGATACCTCATTCCAGCTCTTGTTTCATGTACAAGTAAAATGTTGTTTTGTTGGGATTTTTTTGTTTTGTTTTTGGTGTTTGCTTTTGTTTTGTATCCTGTTTGTTATTTTTATTGTTTTGTTTTGCTTTGTTTTTTTTGTTTGTTTGTTTGTTGTTTTTTTTTTTTGAAAAAGAGATTTAAAGTGGAAGCTGAGATTCACCTGGAACTAGGGACTTTAAAATTCTAGACAGAAGTACTTTTTGATAGCCCTGTAGATGAATCCAGGTTTTCCCAGAGAAAATAATAGAACCAATAAGGAACACACCACACACACACACACACACACACACACACAGAAGAATCAATCTTTGGCTCGTGAAATCATGGAGAAAGACAGGTTCAGGCTCTAGGGTGGGCAGGTAGCTCAGGGTACAGAAGAAGTCTCAAAGCAATCTTTCTGCAGAGTTTCTTCTTATTCGGGAGGTTTGCCTGGTTTTGTTTTCAGTCTATTAATGTTTCCCTCTGACTAAATGGATCCTGCCTGCATGTGGATGGCATGGGACAAGCTTCTCCACCCAGTCTCATCAATTAAATATTATACTCACTCCCAAAACCCAGTATCTAATGTGACACAAATATTAACTCTCACATGGTCCCAGACAAAAAGAGAACTTTCAGAGATAAGTTGATCAGAGATGACCCCAGTTTCCATCTGGCTTTGAGAGGCATCCACGCTGGAGTGAAATGTGGATCATATCATCAGCAAGAGTGTGAGCAAATGCACACGCTCTCAAGTCTATGGTCTGATTAGTATTTATTGCATGCTCAGCCTTAGGGAGCCAGTTACTAACGCCAAGCCCAAACAAAATCACTTGCTCCTGAATAAAGCCCAATGGTTAGATACTCCTCTATCCTTGGCTTTCTAAGATGTCGAAAACAAGCCAGCGTCCCCCTTTCAGGCTGCTTGAGTGCATTCTTGACGGCCATCACCTCAGGTCACCTTCCAAGTGGCCCAGAGGAAATATTCAATTTAAGCAAATATATCAGACATGGATTTCCCTTTATCAATCCATGCTGACTGACCTTTAATGAATTAGAGAGAAATCCAATCCACATTGCCTGGATAAAGATGTAAGGCTGATGCATAAATCTCGACTTCAAGAAGAGGCAAATTCAAACCAGAGTTAGGTGGTCGTGCCTCTGGAGGCCACAGCAGGGATATTAATGACTCACAGTTATGTAATTATTTGAGCTTATTTATATCTCGGGACCCCTAAATGCCATTTCCCCGTTCTCATTGGATCCACTAAGGCTGTCTGAGTTTAGGATATCAGGGAAAGTCACGCCTCAGCCCTGTGCTTTGGCTGCCTTTGTGCATTTGTTTATTTGTGTTCCTTTGGTAGAAGAATAACTCATTCATCTCTTACTGAACTGGCCTGATTGAAAAAAGAAATACCGAACGTGTTTCAGACTGTTCCTTTTAAAACTGTTCCCTTCTTCCCAATTTTGCTCTCAAGAGATATGACCGTTGTGGAGATTAGATTATAATTAGGGTCAAGGACTTTGAAATATTGACCCCCAGACTGACCTTTCTGTCTGTACTCTTAAGTGTCTCCTGTCGGCACACCC
The DNA here is from genome assembly GCF_947179515.1 of Apodemus sylvaticus. Classification (NCBI taxonomy): domain Eukaryota; kingdom Metazoa; phylum Chordata; class Mammalia; order Rodentia; family Muridae; genus Apodemus; species Apodemus sylvaticus. The sequence goes on from NC_067474.1 coordinate 24,105,649, forward strand.
AATGTTGGGTTCTGGGCCATTTTAAACCTGTTTCGAGAATCGCCACCTGACACTTAACCGTCGCACAAGGCTTTGCCTTAGTAAATGCATCTGTTATGTGGTATAGCGCTAAATGCCTTCCTGAAAGCCAGATAAATTATATCTGCTGATTTGGTAATGTGGCCCAAGAATTCAATTTAGGTGAATTTATCAGACATGGCCTTTCCTTTATCAATCCATGCTGACCGACCTTTAATAAATTAGAGAGAAATCCATTCCGTATTGGTGGATGCACAATCTGACGGGGCAGTAATCGGCACCGGATCTACAAACATGCTCCTGCCTGATTTCCTGGCTTTAATGCGCTCCAGTCTGTGACAGGGCACATGGAAGATCACTCGGGTTGCCTTAGACTCTTCAAGAGCTACGTGGGATGTGAGGATAGAGGAAGGAGGAAGTTCTTTATGATGGAGAAGTGCGGGAAGGGGCGGGGGAGGGGAGGGGCGTGGAGCAGTGTTTATTTCTCTGGGTGGGCTTTTTTTGTGGATTAGCTTTAGGAAAAGTAGCAGTGTGGGTTTTAGGCATCTTTTGCCCTCTGCTGGCAGAAACAGAAGTTGTTGGGCAATGTGATCACTCAGGCTTCCTTCACCTCTAATAAGTTTCAGCTTCGGGGAAATAAAGCAGGTAACAATTACTGGTACTCCAAGGTCAAATGAGACTGGCATGGGGACCTGCGTGATGCTTAGCTGCTCAAACTCACCAGACCACAGTCAGAGGCATACATTTCTGAACAGCAGAAAGCCTCAGAGGTAAGCAACCCTACAGCCGTTCTTGCCCCACAAATCCATTGATTGGAAGACGTGGTATTGTAAAGAGGTATCAGTTGTCTCTCGGTAAACATTTTGGATTGTAGTGTGCTTGCATCTTTTATTGGTATTTACTGTGTTAAATGAGAAAAAATAAATTAACAAGTATCTGCATTTAGCAAAATGACCAAGAAGTATTAATCCCCTAATGTTGTCCTACCTTCACACTAGGACAACAGTAAATTCCACACCTTACCCCCAAACTCTAAGAATCAGGAGCCCATTCAAACCCCATAAAGAATCTGAAAAGTCTTGATCAAAGTAATCTGTTTAGAATTATATAGCCTAGCAGTTTGCACATTTATTTAACGTCAAGATCCCCATGTATGTGTATGCGTGTATATATATATTTTTAATTGAATATGGATTATCCTTTCATATAATACATCCCAATGACAGTTTCTCTTCTCTCAGTTCCTGCTAGCGCTCTTCCCCTGTCCTGAAGATCCACTCCCCTTGGTTTCCTCTTCAAAAGCTAAGCAAGGACAAAAGAAGATGTAACAAGACAAGGCGAAACCAACAGCAAGAAAGGAGTCTCAAGAGCAGGCAAAAGGATCAGAATCTACCAGTTGCCACTGTTAGGGCCCTACAAAAACACCAAGCTAAGGGTCACAACATCATCACAGAGGGCTTGGTGCAGGGCCACGCAGGCTCCATGGTAATCACTTTAATCTCTGAGAGCCTATGTGTGCCCTGCTCATTTGATTTGGTGGGACATGTTCTCCTGGTGTCCTCTCCCTGCTGACTCCTATAATCTGCCCTCCACCTTCCATGGGGTTCCCCAATCTCCAAGGGGAGCGACCCAATGAAGACCTTCAATTTAGACTCTTTCCAAATAATGTCTGGCTGTGACTCTCTGCATTTGCTGCTGGAGGAGACGTCTCTGATCACAAGGGACATGGCACTGATCTATGAGCGTAGCAGAATAGCATTAGGAGTCATTTCTCTCTCTCTCTCTCTCTCTCTCTCTCTCTCTCTCTCTCTGTGTGTGTGTGTGTGTGTGTGTGTGTGTGCATGTGTTGTGATTCTACCCTAGGTCTCTGAGTATCCAGCCTCTGTTTCCTGGCCATGCAGATGGGGTAGGGCATGTGCTGTCTCTCATGGTATGGGACTCAAGACAAACCAAACATTTGTTGGCTACTCCCACAAGTCCTGCACCATCATTGTCCTAGCACATCTTGCAGGCAGGGCAGATTGTAGGCAAAGGGTTTTGTGGCTGCCTTGGTGGTCAGCTTTCTATTTCTGTAGCCTACAGAGCACTTTCTCTTAGCAAAAAAAAAAAAAAAAAAAAAAAATCTAGAACATAGGTGTGAAGGCTCCAAGCCAGTACCAACTCAACTGCTCTGTGTTCAGTGGACTGAATAGAAGTTGCCCTCAGCAATGGGCCTTGCTGTCAGCTTTCAGAGAGAGAAGGAGCCCTTCTGTCCTAGCACCAGCCAGGGTTGTTTGGGGATCTCCATGGCACTGTTTTAGGCAACAATTCAATGCAACCCAGTCTCACTACTGGAAGTCCTGCCTAGCCACAAAAGATGGCCTGTGTCAGACTCTGTATCTTCCATTACTAAGTGTCACCCTCATAGACTCCAGGAAATTTCTCCTACACTAGGGCTCCATACCACCTCCACATTTGCACCCTCAATTCCAGATGTCTCTCCCCATACTCTCCTCTTTGCCTATTTCTTTTCAGTGCCTGTTTAAAAATCACTCAAAATTTAACCAGTCTGAAGAAGCATCTCTAACAATGTTGGTCCAACTTCCTCAGAGGCACTCCATCTCCATCTGCAAGAGTCTTTGAGACTGCTTTACTCTCCTTTCGAGAGGTGTCTGTCTCTGCATCGATGCAGAAGTCGTTTCAATTCTTTCTTCCTCTCAGATGACATTTCCTAGTTTTATGCTGTACTCCTGTGCTGGCTGGAGATGGCTCAGTAGCTACGAGCACTTACTGCTCTGGCAGAGGACTGGAGTTCAGTTCCCAGCACCTACTGTAACCAGTTTACACCTGTAGTTCTATAGAAATGCATGTTATGACTTGGGATACCAGGCTGGAGGTAAGTGGGGTGCTGTGCTGAGGCAGAAACACACCATGGGGTCCTGCACCAAGAAGGTGCAAGTGATTCTTTTAGGCTGGCCCTGGCATCCACAGTAATTGCTAACAGACCGGTTTCCCCTGGCTGCCTTCACCCCTCCCCCAGCTCCTAGCATGTTAACAGTGTGCTTTATTTCTGAGTTATTAAAAATTACATCTTTTTTATATTGATTCTTGACAGTTGCCAGCTGACCTCTAATTGTTTCCAGGTCTGAGGTTTCAAATGTACTGATTTCCTTTTTGATATTTTAATCATTTTCTGCCCCCTGCTCACTCCTCCCCTGCTGATTCGCCTTGTCTTTGGAATTTCTCAAACCTCAGCGGTCTTCCCCGCCCCCCTCTTTAAATGTTTCTTTCGGTTCTGAAGCGTACTGTCATGCACTGGATGAGCACTCCGTGTCCTCTGGCTCATTTTGAACAACCACCGTTCACAACACAAAGTCAGGACCAGGAACTTTCCTTTCTAGGACTGAACTGCACTCAGCTTCCTATGGGAGGTTTCTCCAGCAGAGAGCATGCACCCTCTTTGGGCCAGGTGATGCTTGGGCAAAATGAATTGCTTAGCATTATACTCCAAGCAGACTCTGGATTAAAATGGTTGGCTGTGGGAATCCATAAATACAGTGAACTAAATTTGACTGCTTTGGTAACAAGAGAATTAGAGTTGACATGAGTTAAAGCAACTCTACCTCAGTGATGGTATAAAAGTTTCTTGTTTTAAGAGTTCAGCAAATGTGCTCATTGATTTGATATCTTGTCCTCAAGTGCTTGAAACAGCTTGTGGCTAATACCCAGCAATAAATAAATATTTGGTGAGTTGAGTATTATTTTAACCCTTTCTCTTTTTATGCATTTGACAATTTGAGAATGAGACGAATTTAGTAATATTTAGCAGGAAAATCCCACAGGCCTACTAAGTGACTTTCTCTTCTTGATATCTATTAGCAGTTCCTCTTTATGGCCCAAGAATGAAATCCTAACACTTTCTTTAGAAGCATATCCAGGTAGACATGTATCTAAGTAGACAGATCCACTGAGTGGGATCTTGGAAATGACTGGGTTTAACACTACAGTTGAATGGAAGTAAAATAGTTTTCATTACTCCCATAGATTTGTGGAGAAAGACCACCAACTCAGATCACTGCTGAATTAAGTAAAACAAACTTTTAAAACTTCATGTACACAGACTATCTCCCCTTAAAGCAGTGTTTAAGAGATCATCATTGAACATGGGGAAAATAAGGGTTTTGATAGCTCAGGAGTAGGTGGTTTCCAAAGGAGTAATTTGGCAGGTAAGTGGGGTCAGGGGGTCAGGTCACATTAACTACCATTTGCAGTTAAGGTTATAGGTGGGATATAGCCCAATCCTTGAGAAACAGATTTAATCCATAAATAGGAATGGATTTAATTGGTTTTTACTATTAGATGGCTTTCAAGCTCAAAATGGAGGCGCATTGGCTTATCACTTTTCCCCAAAGAGTCTTGGCTCCTAGAAGGCTTGCATGGCACTTTATCCACAGAGCAAACATCTGCTGCGAGTACAATTGCTAATTTTCTCAAACTTCTGATCTACAGTACATGCCACTAAAGAAGCTTTGCCAGTTCTAGAGGAATACATAGTCTATCTACAAAGACATACAAAGTCTGGGGATGACCAGCAGAAACAGCAGCCCCTGTGGCGTGAATCCAGCTTACCTAGGAGATAATCTGTATGTGCTGTATTGGGCAGAGCCAGAGAAGTGACCCAAGACTCTCAGAGGATTCCAGAGATTGTGAGAGAATCCCAGACGTTAGACAGCGAGTCCCTCGGGAAATGTATGCTAAAATAAACTTACTTCCATAAATGGTTTTTGGCCATATTGTTTGATCACAACAACAGAAGGTAACTAAATCAGGGAATCCTAACAGCACCTGCTACATGCCTCACCATGTCAGGAAATGGTAAGGAGTTGACAGGTGTGTGACTGAGACATGTGACTGGTCCACTCGTCTTAGAGTGAGAATCAAATTAGGTTACGAGAACTCTGGGAGGTTGTCCCAAGGTTTTATCACACTTGTTCCCACGATGTCCTCATCTCTTAGACCATTCATAGCAGTGAGCACCTGTGTCTGTGTCAGCATCGGCTCAGAACCCTCAAGGCGTGAGCATCTATGTTCACCTCAGCATCAGCAACAGGGTGCAAGAGGAGGATATGGGGACAGCTCTATGAGAGTATATCTGATAGTTTGAGGAGGCACAGATTTAGTTGGCAAAGTTTTCAAATTTGGTTTTACGCGGAACTAAGGGGAGGTCACAGTAGCATACACCGTTGGCACTCCCTGGGAGTGCACAGGGGCTCCATCTGCTCCACAGACACAATCTGGGGCAAGGCCTCAGGCAGAAGCCCTTAGCTCTACTCTCTCCGCTTCCGGATCCAGATCAGTCTGGGTGGCAGCATTACATCTCCAAGTCCTGCAAGTGGCTAGCTGGGCTTCCGGGCGGCCAGCTGGGAGAAGTCAGTGTGCTCCAGTGAATCCAGCGGGCCCCAGCGGGAGCCTTCGGGTGCCTGCTTTGGGATCTGAACAGCCTGGGCAGCAGCACACTGTCTACAAGCAGTGCAGGAGGTAAGCTGTGCACCAGAGGCCAACTGGGAAGGGGCAGCTTGCACTGGTGAGTCCAGCACTGACAAGATAAACTAACACCAGTGAGATCTAGATGGCAAAAGGCAAACGCAGGAACGTCACTAACAGAAATCAAGGCAATATGGCAACATCTGAACCCAATTCTCCTCTACCAACATGTCCTGGATACCCCATCACACCAGTAAAACAAGATTTGGATTTAAAATCACTGGTCATGATGCTGGTACAGGAACACATGAAGGTCATACATAAAGAAATTCAGGAGACAATGGATCAAAAGTTAGAAGCCCTTGCAAGGGAAACACAAAAATCATTGAAAGAAATCCAGGAGAATACAAAAGCCAACAAGGAGGAAATGCAAAAAACACTTAAAGAAATACAGGAGAACTTTGCTCAACAGGCTGAGGTCATGAAAGACGAAACACAAAAATCTCTTAAAGAAATACAGGAGAACTTTGGTCAACAGGCTGAGCTCATGAAAGAGAAAACACAAAAATCTCTTAAAGAATTACAGGAAAACACAAACATGCAAGTGAAGGAGCTAAGCAAAACCATCCAGGATCTAAAATCAGAAGTAGAAACAACTAAGAAAACTCAAAGGGAGACAACTTTGGAGATAGAAAGCCTTGGGAAGAAATCAGGGGACAGAGATACAAATATCAACAACAGAATACAAGAGATAGAAGAAAGAATCTCAGATGCTGAAGATTCCATAGAAACCATGGACTCAACAGTTAAAGAAAATGCAAAATGCAAAAAGCTTGTAACCCAAAATATCCAGGAAATCCAGGACACAATGAGAAGACCAAACCTAAGGATTATAGGCATAGAGGAGAGTGAAGATTTACAACTTAAAGGGCCAGCAAATATCTTCAATAAAATTATGGAAGAAAACTTCCCTAACCTAAAGAGAGAGATGCCCATGAATATACAAGAAGCCTACAGAACTCCAAACAGACTGGACCAGAACAGAAATACTTCCTGTCACATAATAATCAAAACACCAAATGTTCTAAACAAAGAAAGAATACTAAAGGCAGTAAGAGAAAAAGGCCAAGTAACATATAAAGGAAGACCTATCAGAATCACAGCAGACTTTTCACCTGAGACTATGAAGGCTAGAAGGTCCTGGGCAGATCTCATGCAGACTCTAAGAGAACACAAATGCCAACCAAAACTACTATATCCAGCAAAACTCTCAATCACCATAGATGGAGAAACTAAGATATTTCATGACAAAACCAAGTTTACCCAATATCTATCCACAAACCCGGCCCTAAAAAGGATAATAGGAGGACAACACCAATACAAGGAGGGAAACTTCACCCTGGAAAAAGCAAGATAGTAACCTTTCATCAAACCCAAAAGAAGTTAAGCATTCAAATTTAAAAAATAACGTCAAAAATGATAGGAAGTAACAATCACTATTCCTTAATATCTCTTAACATCAATGGACTTAATGCCCCAATAAAAAGACACAGACTAACTGAATGGATACGTAAACAGGACCCTACATTTTGCTGCTTACAGGAAACACACCTCAGGGTCAAAGACAAACACTACCTTAGAGTAAAAGGCTGGAAGACAATTTTACAAGCAAATGGTCTCAGGAAACAAGCTGGAGTAGCCATTTTAATATCAGATAAAATTGACTTTCAACCCAAAGTCATCAAAAGAGACCCTGAGGGACACTTCTTGCTGGTCAAAGGAAAAATACAAAAAGAAGAACTGACAATCCTGAACATCTATGCCCCAAATGTAAGGGCACCCTCTTTTGTAAAAGAAACTTTATTAAAACTAAAAGCACACATTGCACCTAACACAATAATTGTGGGTGACTTCAACACTGCACTTTCCTCAATGGACCGATCAGGAAAACAGAAACTAAACAGGGACACAATGAAACTAATTGAAGCTTTGGACCAATTAGATTTAACAGATATATATAGAACATTCTATCCTAAAACAAAAGAATATACCTTTTTCTCAGCACCTCATGGTACCTTCTCCAAAATCGACCATATAATTGGTCACAAGACAGACCTCAACAAATATAAGAAGATCGAACTAATCCCATGCCTCCTATCTGATCACTATGGAGTAAAAGTGGTCTTCAATAGCAACAGAAACAACAGAAAGCCCACATACACGTGGAAACTGAACAATACTCTACTCAATGATACCTTGGTCAAGGAAGAAATAAAGAAAGAAATTAAAGACTTTTTAGAACACAATGAAAATGAAAACACAACATACCCAAATCTATGGGACACAATGAAAGCAGTGCTAAGAGGAAAACTCATAGCCCTGAGTGCCTCCAAAAAGAAAATGGAGAGAGCATACATTACCAGCTTAATGACACACCTGAAAGCCCTGGAACAAAGAGAAGCTATTTCGCCCAGGAGGAGTAGAAGGCAGGAAATCATCAAACTCAGGGCCGAAATCAATCAAGTAGAAACAAAGAGAACCATACAAAAAATCAACAATACCAGGAGCTGGTTCTTTGAGAAAATCAACAAGATAGATAAACCCTTAGCCAGAATGACCAAAGGGCACAGAGAAAGTATCCAAATTAACAAACTTAGAAATGAAAAGGGAGATATAACAACGGAAACTGAGGAAATCCAAAAAATCATCAGATCCTACTACAAGAGCCTATACTCAACACAACTGGAGAATCTGGAGGAAATGGACAATTTCCTTGACAGATACCAAATACCAAAATTAAATCAGGACCAACTAGACCATCTAAACAGTCCCATAATGCCTAAAGAAATAGAAGGAGTCATAGAAAGTCTTCCAACCAAAAAAAGCACAGGACCAGATGGCTTCAGTGCAGAATTCTACCAGACCTTCAAAGAAGAGTTAACACCAATACTCTTCAAACTATTCCACAAAATAGAAACAGAAGGAACACTACCCAATTCCTTCTACGAAGCCACAATTACGCTGATACCAAAGCCACACAAAGATCCAACAAAGAAAGAGAACTTCAGACCAATTTCCCTTATGAACATCGATGCAAAAATACTCAATAAAATTCTTGCCAACCGAATCCAAGAACACATCAAAACGATCATCCACCATGATCAAGTAGGCTTTATCCCAGGAATGCAGGGTTGGTTCAATATACGGAAATCCATCAATACAATCCACTACATAAACAAACTCAAAGAACAAAACCACATGGTCATTTCATTGGATGCTGAAAAAGCATTTGACAAAATTCAGCATCCCTTCATGCTTAAAGTCTTGGAGAGAACAGGAATTCAAGGCCCATACCTAAACATAGTAAAAGCAATATACAGCAAACCGGTAGCCAGCATCAAACTAAATGGAGAGAAACTTGAAGCAATCCCACTGAAATCAGGGACCAGACAAGGCTGCCCCCTTTCTCCTTATCTTTTCAATATTGTACTTGAGGTACTAGCTCGGGCAATTCGACAACACAAGGAGGTCAAAGGGATACAAATTGGAAAGGAAGAAGTCAAACTATCATTATTTGCAGACGACATGATCGTCTACCTAAGTGACCCAAAGAACTCCACTAGAGAGCTCCTACAGCTGATAAACAACTTCAGCAAAGTGGCAGGTTATAAAGTCAACTCAAGCAAATCAGTGGCCTTCCTATACTCAAAGGATAAGCAGGCTGAGAAAGAAATTAGGGAAATGACCCCCTTCACAATAGCCACAAACAGTATAAAGTATCTTGGGGTGACTCTTACCAAACATGTGAAAGATCTGTATGACAAGAACTTCAAGACTCTGAAGAAGGAAATGGAAGAAGACCTCAAAAAATGGGAAAACCTCCCATGCTCATGGATCGGCAGAATCAATATAGTTAAAATGGCCATTTTGCCTAAAGCACTATACAGATTCAATGCAATACCCATCAAAATCCCAACTCAATTCTTCACAGAGCTAGAAAGAGCAATTATCAAATTCATCTGGAACAACAAAAAACCCAGGATAGCTAAAACTATTCTCAGCAACAAAAGGAAATCTGGGGGAATCAGTATCCCTGACCTCAAGCAATACTACAGAGCAATAGTGTTAAAAACTGCATGGTATTGGTACAGTGACAGGCAGGAGGATCAATGGAACAGGATTGAAGATCCAGAAATGAACCCACACACCTATGGCCACTTGATCCTCGACAAAGAGGCTGAAAACATCCAATGGAAAAAAGATAGCCTTTTCAACAAATGGTGCTGGTTCAACTGGAGGTCAGCATGCAGAAGAATGCGAATTGATCCATCCTTGTCTCCTTGTACTAAGCTCAAATCCAAATGGATCAAGGACCTCCACATAAAGCCAGACACTCTGAAGCTAATAGAAAAAAAACTGGGGAAGACCCTTGAGGACATCGGTACAGGGAGAAAGTTTCTGAACAGAACACCAATAGCGTATGCTCTAAGAGCAAGAATTGACAAATGGGACCTCATAAAATTACAAAGTTTCTGTAAGGCAAAGGACACCATCAAGAGGACAAATCGGCAACCAACAAATTGGGAAAAGATCTTCACCAATCCTACATCAGATAGAGGGCTAATATTCAATATATATAAAGAACTCAAGAAGTTAGACTCCAGAAAACCAAACAACCCTATTAAAAAATGGGGTACAGAGTTAAACAAAGAATTCTCACCTGAAGAACTTCGGATGGCGGAGAAGCATCTTAAAAAATGCTCAACTTCATTAGTCATTAGGGAAATGCAAATCAAAACAACCCTAAGATTTCATCTTACACCAGTCAGAATGGCTAAGATTAAAAATTCAGGAGACAGCAGGTGTTGGAGAGGGTGTGGAGAAAGAGGAACACTCCTCCACTGCTGGTGGGGTTGCAAATTGGTACAACCACTCTGGAAATCAGTCTGGCGGTTCCTCAGAAAACTGGGCACCTTACTTCCAGAAGATCCTGCTATACCACTCCTGGGCATATACCCAGAAGACTCTCCACCATGTAATAAGGATACATGTTCTACTATGTTCATAGCAGCCCTATTTGTAATTGCCAGATGCTGGAAAGAACCCAGGTATCCCTCAACAGAAGAGTGGATGCAAAAAATGTGGTATATCTACACAATGGAGTACTATTCAGCCATTAGAAACAATGAATTCATGAAATTCTTAGGCAAATGGATGGAGCTAGAGAATATCATACTAAGTGAGGTAACCCAGACTCAAAAGGTGAATCATGGTATGCACTCACTAATAAGTGGATATTAATCTAGAAAACTGGAATACCCAAAACATAATCCACACATCAAATGAGGTACAAGAAGAAAGGAGGAGTGGCCCCTGGTTCTGGAAAGACTCAGTGAAACAGTATTCAGCAAAACCAGAACGGGGAAGTGGGAAGGGGTGGGTGGGAGGACAGGGGAAGAGAAGGGGGCTTGCGGGACTTTCGGGGAGTGGGGGGGCTAGAAAAGGGGAAATCATTTGAAATGTAAATAAATTATATCGAATAATAAAAAAAAATTAATTAAAAAAAAAATTTGGTTTTACTTTAAGCCAATAGGAGAAAATCTTATAAAGTTAGAGTTACTATGACATATTTAGCTTCATCAGGAAAACTGCTTCTTTTTTTGTTTTTTTGTTTTGTTTTGTTTTGTTTTGCTTCAAGACAGGATTTCACTGTGTAGCCCTGGCTGTCCTGGAACTCACTGTAGACCAGGCTGGCCTGGAACTCAGAAATCCGCCTGCCTCTGTCTCCCAAGTGCTGGGATTAAAGTCGTGCACCACCACCTCCCGGCAGGAAAACTACTTCTTATATGGCCATATCTATTCTCCCTACTGCTATCCAAGACAAGGCCAGGACCAGGACCATGGCTTAGAGAAGGTTAATTGATTCCTGAATTCACCCTTTCATTTTTATATGACTTTATGATAGAATTATATATTGGTATCCTTTGCCATGTGAGTTCCCTTCCTCTCTCCGGAGGAAGATGGTAGAATTTCTTGACCCTGGACTTCAAGTTTGACCACATTACATGTAGCAGCCAATGTAGTGACAGAGTACGTGATATATGCAGAAGCTGCATACATCCAGTTGTTTTGTCTACTTGGGTCTCAGCAGAAAAAAATAAAAATCATATGACTTAGTCCTGGTCCAGACTCTAGGGCAGCCCATTACCTCAGTCCCAAAAGTTCAGCCACTCAGACAAATTTGAGATGAATTGCCCAAAGAAGCCATTGGAGCCCTAAGATTATTTTTAAATTTTCTTTTTGTTATTTTATAAGTATGAATGTGTGTCTGCGTGTGGTTATGTGCACCACATATGTGCTGGTGCCTGCTTAAGCAGGAAGAAGGTGTCTGTCATTGGATCCCCTGAAACTGTATTACAGGCAATTATGAGACACCTGCTGTGGGTTCTGGGAACTGAGCCTGGGTCCTGCTGCAAGAGCAACAGGAACTGTTAACCACTGAGTCATCGCTCCAGTGCCCTCCGCTTTTCCTAAGCTTGGCCCTGAGGTCTATTTTGGTCATTTGTTATGCAACATAAACAGATACTGCAGAGGAATCATGTTGTGGATAGCCCTGGTCTTGTATTTTGATGCTAATTCTGCTTTGGGGAGTGTGTGTGTGTGTGTGTGTGTGTGTGTGTGTGTGTGTGTGACTTCCTGTGAGCCCTTCTCCCAACTTCAACTTGTAAAATAAAGGCTAGAGCTGGTGACTAGGCAGTAGAAGGGAAGGTGGAGGTAAATGTATATATATATATGGTAGATCTGCCCAAACTAGACATGTAGTTTATATTCCAATTAATTGAGTTGTGGTTTCTTTGCCTGGGCTTTTTTGGAGTGGAGATTTACCGCAACAAAATCATGTGTATCAAATCAAATGTATGGTAAAAGGAAAATCTAATATTACAGTTATACAGGGCAAGTGAACTTTATCATCTGAACCTTTGTCTCTGTGATGAGAAGAGACCTTAGGAGAGAGCAAAACTTGGCTAGCAATTCAAGTGACCAGCAATACAGGGTAGAAGTGGGCCAGACATTTAAAAGCAAGGCAGTGGGGCTTTGCGACACTTAAGCAATGCAAATAAACAGTCTCGAAACCAGGAAGAGGCAGTCCCCAGCTCAGGGCTCTGCCACCAGCTGCCTCCGCTTTGGTACATTTAATCTATCGCATTAGCACAGCTTTTACAGTTACAGCCCCTCTAAAGGATTTGGACTCCACTTGTAGCGCGGTTGCCAGGGCCTAAAGCTGTCAATTAGAAAACCATTTACCCAAGTCTACGCCTCCACTGGCTGTCAGGTGAAAGTCATTAGCCCAGCCTTCATTTTGGCCCTTGTTTTACAGGCAGATCCAAACTTCCATCCAAATCACATCCCCACAGCACGTCATCGCGGGTGGGGGTGGGGGCTGAGGGGTGGGGGATGCACTTTCAAACAGTGTGTAGCTATGCAAAAGCTGCCTCTTGTGGTGTGGGTGCGATGCAGAGGTTTGGTTCGGCATAGGGTTGGTCAAGCCTTTTCCATGACTGCCTTTTCTTGGCCGTTTTATGTTCACTCTCAGTTTTAGCTTCTTGTCTGAATTCAGTTAAGTTAAAGCAAATGGCCTATTCCTTCCGTCACATTCCTCTCACACATCTCACGCAGGAATGATAAACATGAGGACCATTTTGGACCGGGGAACGGGAACGGGGAACGGGGAACAGGGATCCCTCTGCTCTGGGAAGCATAAGACCTGAGGGCGCTTCTTACACCACCTCCCCAAAAGGTGCACCACTTAGAAAGGAAATTAACATTTCCTGAATGCTGTGTCTGTGTTTTCTCATTTAATCTCCCAGCTCTCCTGTGAGCAGATCCCTTAGTCCTACCACACAGAGAAGAAAATTGAGAGCTCAGAGGTGATGTGACTGAACCGGGATTCTAACACGCTTGTCATGCGAAAGCCAGCTTCCCTCCGTGTCACCCTTAAGAAAGAACAGTGCTACTTACAAGATGCTGAGGTCTGTTCCTGACCCTGTGATAGGATAAATCCCTCTCCATAGAGATTCCTGTCTGTTTGTTTCTCGTTGGCTCAGGGTTGAGGGCTTGCATCCTGGAAGCAGCCCACACTGCTTGCTGTCTCTGCCCTTGCCTCCTGGGTACGCATTTTTCACACCAATACAGGAACTAGAGGGTGACTTTAAAAAAAATTTTTTTTGTTTGCTTTGTTTGTATTAATTTTTAAAATGACTAGATTCAAAGCAAACTATAAAGAAGTTTTCCCATGGCCCTCTGGGTCCTACACACATTTAACATCTTGGTAATTAACATCCCCTCCAGAGCTCTGAAGTTGTCATAACTGATTACTACATAGTGTGCCATAATTGATGATGTACATTCTTATGTTGAGAGAAATGTGTGAAGGCGTGTCTCCACTAATACAATGCCTTTGACTATTTTCACTGCCCTAAAATTCTTCTGAGTAGCATGTATCATTTCTTTCTCCTTCCCTGGTAGGGAACTAAGGTGATTTTAATTTGCCTCCACAGTTTTGACTATGGCATTTCCAGAATGGCTATTTCACTCAGCGACATGAAGGTCCGTTTACTCCATGCTTTTTCATGGCTTGATATTTTTTATTTTTATTATTATTTTATTCTGCTGCATGGAATAGCATAGTTTATCCATCCATTCACTGACAGACATCTTGATTGCTAGCAAGTTTGGGAAACCATGAAGAAAGCTGCTATAAACACCGCGAGGCTGTGTTTTTCTGTAGCCACGGCATCTCAACACTGGGTGAACATCAGTGCGGTTGCTGCACTGATCCGTAGGAGAATATTTAGTTTTGTAGGATGTTGCCAAACTGCCTTCCAATGTAGTCAGAGTTTCTCACACATCTCCCAGTAACGGAGGAGAGTTCGAGCTGCTCCAGATTCTCTTCACCATCTGGGTCCCTCCTCACACCTGTGAAAGTGCTTGGCCTGTGTTCCCTGCTGGATTGGCATGCTGATACACGTGACACACCCACAGCTGAGCACACAGGCTCTTATCCTCAACATTTAAGCCGGTTAGGAATTACTGCAAAAGGAGCATGCATTGCAGAAACGGGAGCAGAAAGAAGGTAAGAGTCGGAGGATAAGGAAGAAACCTATGAAGCGCTGTTGGTTTGGGTCATGGCCACTGCGCTGAGGGCACAAAGGCCACTGCCGCATGCCTAGATGAGGGCAGCTCGTAGCCTCTCTTCAGGTTCTTTCCGTCCAGTCTCCTCTTTTGCTACTTTCCTGATGGGCTAAGCTCTCAACCATCACTTATTCTCAGCATCATGAGCTTCTATGAGCAGCCCCAGATCTGCTTCTCCCTCAGGATAGCCATCCCTTTCCCAGACTAGACTGCAGGCATGGAAGCTTCACCGGTTGGGTGGATACGGGCAACATCTTGATGGGGATCAATGTGTGGGCAAAGAGCACACATCCGAGAACAGCTTTGGAAAACTAGTTCAGTTTATTGGGTTGGGGAGGGGGAAGGAAAGGTTATTTAAACCTTTGGGTGTGAGTAGGGACCATCAGGTTGAGAATACATCATTGGCCAGACCAGGGTGCTGGAGACACCTCATTTACATGAGGAGGAGCTCCAGATGCTGCTGGATATGACCTTGTAAGCAGAAAGAAAGGTTAACCTGGCTACCAGCTATGTGATGTCCTCTGATGAGGCGAAGGTAGGGATGCGGGGCTATGTGAACTGGGACATGCAGGCCTCAGGGAGGAGAGGAGGATGAGATTTCCTGAGTTTTGGAATGCCTCAACCCCACGCTTGCTCCAGGCCTGTTCCTCCCAGTCCCATGTCTCCCCGGCCCCAGACCCATGAGTCTCTGCACTCACTATCATCTACTGCAAAGAGAATCTTTATTAAGATCTAGAGTAATATTTGCCTAAGGGTATAGACACAGATACTTAGAAGGCAAGTGGAGCCTCTGTAGACGTTAACTAAGTAGTAACCCACCCCTTGGGCCTATGAGCTCCCCGGCTCAAGAGCATATTACTTTCTTTCCTTGGGATATTTGAACATAAGACATGCTGTTGTAGTAAAATAACACCTTTACCTTTTCTCCGTTATTACTGGGAACCCCATGAATTTCTCCCCATTAAGTAGTGTATTAACTTCAGTAGTTTTGTAAGCATTCTTTATCAAGCTGAAGAAGTTTGCTTCTGTTCTTGGGATTTTCAGTTTGGAATTTTCACTTTTTTAAAATTGAACGGGAATTATGTTACTTTTCCCCTCCCTTTCCTTCCAATCTGCTGGTGTGTGTGTGTGTGTGTGTTGTGATATTACAACCTGTTGAATCCATGTTTGTTGTTTGGGTGTATGTGTTAACAAGGCTATCTGTTGTCGGAAATGAACAGCCAATGAGGAGCTCATTCCTGGTAGAGGTTAATTCTCCTTTTCTTTCCAGCAGTCATTTGTTGCCTGTGGCTTCTACCTAGGGGTGGGACCCCTAGAAGCATCCCTCCTTCCATGCTAATGTGCTCATTGACATTAACATTTTTCTGGTCTTGTTTAAGCAACTATTTCTAGGAGAGGCTGTTTGACAGCAGACTTCCTGGTATTCAGGCTCTTACAATCTTCCCTGATGTTCCCTGAACTATAGATGCTATCTATAATGATGATGTAGATATTGTTGTGTGACTTTATGACCTGTTGATCTCTGCATTGTAGTTTTATGTGTCTAAAGAAATTATAAATGGGTGTTGTGTTGCATCTGTTTTCTGGTGCCACTTTTCTGTTTATCCTTTTGATTGATATAGTACATTGTTGGATCATACATCCCAACAACATTGTATGCATGAGCGTGATACTTTCTCTGCATCCTCACCACTGTCAATATTATTTTTGTCATTACTGCCAAACTACTGAGCATAAGCAGTATCATGAGGTTGAGTAGGATGTCCTTCATGACAGGTTCTCATTGGCCATGTGTACATCTTCTTCTATTGCAAGTTGATGTAACTTTATGGTCATTTTTAACTTAGTTACTTTTGTTTGATTCTAGAAGTTACAGGCTAGAGCTGTATCAAAGCAGTTGACGTATCAAAGCAGTTGAAATCTTACCTAGCATGGGCAAGGTAAGGCTTGGTCCCCAACACTGAGTTATTCTTGCATTCTGCATCCTAGACTTTTGCCACATGTATGATTTAAAGTATATATTATTCCTGTTCTGTAGGTAATCGTTTCACTCTGCAGATGTTTGTTGGTTGCACAGTGCTCTGAATGTATTTAATGCCATTAACCTTTTTACACTTTAAAATGATTAATTATATTTTATATAAAGTACAACATATACAATAAAAATAGACAAGAAGACAAGACGATACAAAGGAGGTGTTGCACATCACCTTGGCTCCTCTCTGAAACATCCCAGAATAATAGTGACGCTTTGTATTGCTCATGAGTATAGTTGAACAGCGGTAAAGCGACACACAGATGATTCAAAGCATGCAGACAGTTGTTCAGGAGTAGGATATGACAAGTTCATTCAGGGTGGTATGACTGGCCTCTGGGTCTGTGAGAGATAGTTAGTTTATTTATTTATTCAACTAGTTACCCATTTGCTTATAGAACTAGGCTTTGGGCCCAGATCTTAAAGGATAAGGGCAAAATACAAATGACAGAGAAAAGAGAGATTTATGATTTTACAAAAAGACAGGCATGGGGGTAAAAATGAAATCTGAATGTAAAGAGAATGGGGCAGAGAAATGAAGGGAATCAGAGGAGAGCAGCAGAGACCCATAGTTTGAAGATCAGTGCATAATGTTTAATTGATGGGGATTAAAAATGGAGGACAGTGTAGATGTTCTGACTTTGAGTTGAATGTATTTTTATTTAATTATTTTTACATTTCTTTTATAATCACTGTTTATACCTTCTCTTCCCAGAAAAGAAAGAAAGACTCAGTGTTCCCCTGATTTCCCTGAGCCATTTCCAGCATGTAGACATTTGTCTTGCCAACTGGCCCATTTTCTCCTAGGAAATACATTAGATTAATTGTAATAATTATTGAGGGTGGTTAAACTGAGCACATTCTTTTGAATTTAATTAGAGGACTTTGTCCAAATTTATATATTGTCAACCTACCAGAAACATCACACTTAGAGTTCTAAACCTTCCTGTGAATCACAAATGTGGAGGGTACCTACCATGACCCCATAGTGTTTTGCTTCTGCCTTCTGTCCAGTTAAAAATTGCCCATTTACTTGCTATTCTGACAGTGTTTTCTATCTAATAAGTTACTATATCCACAGTCCAAGATCTGAGCTAATGATCTCTGAGATGTTACCAAACCTTTTTGTAATTCCAAATATATAATGTCAATCTTTCCATGGTCACTATGGAAACTATATCCCAGGAAAATCCACTCACTGATTTCAGCATGACTTATCCCTTATAAAACTAAATTGGCCATTTCTAATAAACTTAAGCTTTTAAAATTGTTCCCTTACTAAATCATTGGTAATTGTATTCATTAATATTCTTACCATGACCAATAGTACAATTAATAATAATAATAATAAAAAGCCTGAATACCAAGGCAGCTGTGGTACAGTGGTAAAATCTTTGGACTTAAAATTGGGACACCTGGTATTACAATAGACACTGCTATTTCTCTGATATTGTTGAAGGTCATTGACTGTCTGGGCCTTAGATTTTTTCCAAATGTACCATAAAGCACCTACAAAATGCATGTCTCCATTAATATCTGAAAAAAAATAACAAAACCTATCGGACTATGGGAGATACAAAATTCAGTTATTAAAATGATGTCTCCTGATTTTTGACATTATGAGTGATTCACGATGAGACATGCAGTATACTATTAGGAAAAGAAATTTACCATTGGACAGATTTATCACTGGCACAGAATTAGGTAAAGGAAATTATCATTGGATAATTCTTAAAATGTATTTTTAACTGCAACTTTTGAACATATCCTCTCACCAAATGTCAATCAGAGCTAGTGAATTGTTACAATACAAAGCTAAATTATAATTTTTCTCTTCTGTTTTAACAACTTTCTGAAATTGATATTGATGTGGGCATACTCAGAAAAAACAAAAGGCAATGAATAAAGCACTAGTTCACAAACAGGATTATCAGTCCCAGATATTTGAAAGCTAGTTGCATTTGAACTATCTCTACACATCCCTGACTAGGTCTGTTGCTAGGCTATGAACTCTGCCCCAAGCAATAATCCAGCCCTCAGAATCATTACAGAGATTTGTAGACACTGAATAATTCAGAGATTATTAGGAAACTCCATGACACTAGAGTACACAGCTACCCAACTAAGCCCAGTCTATGTGCCACAACAAGATTCCAACTCTTGTGACATGCAGAGATGTATGATACATATTTAACAACTTGTCAGAAACTGAGAAAAATAAGATTTATAGAAAATGCTGACTTTTATGATGTAAATTTTCCTACTGCTCTGCAGAAGTAACTGACTGTAGAGGCTGGAAAGAAATGCCCACTCTAGTATACCTGAAAGTGGAGACTATATTAGTTTTCTGGTTAGCCCTTGTATATAAGAGTAGTTCTTATTTGGAAAGATTGTAAGAAATTAATAAAATATATGAAATGAGAATAGAGTGTTATAACTTAACTATGGACTATTCCTAAACCCCTCCCTTTTGTTACAGCAAAGTCACATGTATTCCACGTGTTCTGGCCAGTGGTGCGATTCTGTATGAATCATTGCAATCTATAGCCATTTATCAATATAAGCACTAGTAGGAGATTCTTCCTTATACCTTATACCTCTGCAGCCAAGGATTCCCAGCCAGGTTTATAGCATCCAACATGAATTCCCTCCTATGGAGTGGGACCTTATTTAATCACAAAGCAGCAAGTTGCCCCATAATATTTATGCCACTATGGCTCCAATAAGCATATCTTGATAGGCCTGACAGTGCTGAATCACACAGGGCTGACATCTGGAATACAATGTTGACTTTTTTTCCTTCAGCATTCTCCATGGCACCTAGCAGCATCATGAAATCTAGTCACTAAGGACAAAGCTTCTGGGTCTGGACCAGCTTGATTTCTCCATATCTTGTAACCAAAGTGTGTGAAATCCTAAACAATGGGTTCTTACCATTATGTTCTATGAGGCAACCAATAGCAGAGGCAATAGCATGTTTATTTAAATCTAAACATTTAAAATAATATGTCAGAAAATTAAAATCAATGCTATTATCAAAAGGACAATATAATAGAACCAATACGTTTTAGTCTATGAATGGAGAGTGATCTAACATTAGATAAAACATATTTTATTATATTAGTAGGAAAAGAAGACAAGATTATCTCAAGTGGATTAAAATAAAATTCTACATTTATTTGTGTTGAATATTGATATTGATCAAGTGAAGGAACTTGTCTGATGATAAAAGGCTTGTCTGGTTTGTATATTAAGTTACAGAAAAGTATCTCAAACTTCTTCCTTGTGATTAAGAGTGCATTTGGTATAATTCAATTTGCATAAGGTACAAAACATGCGAAGTTAACCTCTATATGTTTGAATCCTGAATAGCAGTTATACTCTGGATGGTGTGAGTAATTTGGAGTGCTGGTAATGATCTGTCTCTTTATCTGGTATGGTTATGTAATATTTACTTTTGTAAATTTAGTCAACTGCTTATTTGCAACACATGTATTTTTGTACATCAACAAGGACTTAATTTAACACACAGCAATAGAAAATTCAATAGCCAACTTGTATTTCAATTAATTGGCACTCTCTCATGAGATAATAGGAGATATCCTTTGATGGCCAAGCAGCTGTTTCTCCCATGTGGAATCGGCCTTATAAGAGCTGATTGATGGACATTTTGAAGCCTGCTTAGAGAACCTGAGCTTCTCAGACAATGCCCTGAAACCAGACAAGCCTATCATCAGTTTCCCCACTGCTAAGTGCTTTTTCCCAGAACCCTTTCCAGGCCACAGGTAATGTAATTCTGCTTCAGGCAGCTTTTGTTGTACATATAACCAACTATCAGCTCTCAAGGGAAAAGTATGCTGGGCCATGTTTGATCTGTATTTTCTGTGTGGATTTGGATGGTTTAGAGGAAAGGGGAAAAAGGCAAAGTCTCTTAAGATTCAACGCATACTACAAATTGTAGTACCAAGGGTAGAAAGGAATAATTGCCTGCCACCTCCTCTGATTCAGAAGCACAACCCAGGGCCTTCCAATCTGAAGCATAATCTCCAAAGAAGTTGCACATTTTTGCCCTAGACCATACTGAAGAGTCCTTGCCCAATTTCCATTGTATTTTTGCTTCTGCGCAAGGGCTCCCACGGCTTTGCAAATGCCCAGTGGTGACATCTTTGCCATGGCCTTCAGAGACACTTTACTTTCTTAGGATAGGAAACTGCACAGTTTGTTTTAGCAGAAGCAACTGCCTAATTTGCACTCCCTTCCTAACATGCGACACTGCTTCTCCCTTTTAGAAAATTCACTTTGATCTACTCCAGTTCATTGTCTACTTTAGATGCTCATGAATGCACACACACACACACACACACACAAATATGACTCATAAGCTGTAAGCTTGCTCTCTGGAGCACAGCATTTGCAGTTTGATAGATATAATATTTCTGCAATACTCAGCTTCTCAGGGTGGCCCCTGAATCTTGTTTTTATGTAAGTGTGTCCAAAAGTTTTGAATTTGAAATAATGGAAACCCTTGTCTTTTGTAGCAGAATGTGGCAGCAGATTCAGGCTTTTGGAGTTCTAGCCTGTCTTAACCTAGTTCATCTGTCTTTTGGAGTGTGGTCTTTCTGGCCTGCTCCAAATACCTCCTGGCTTCAGATCTTTCGCATCCCTGTGGATTTAGTTCTTTTCCAATACTCTCAAGCTATACTAGGTCTTTTCCTCCCGCAGGTGTTGTCATCATAGTTGCTGTCTTTGCTCTGTGCTTGTTCTTCTACGTCTATAATGATATTGCAAATATCCTCTTGTGACATAGTGCTTCATAGCTTCCAGGTGTCAAAATAAGCATCTACTTCTAAGAAAGATCTTCCTGGTCTACCCAATCTCTAACAAGCTTGATATTCTTTACTTATTTCTTATTCTTTCTCTTGTTTCTGGGGCACCTAGCCCTCCTTTCCTGCAAATTTGTAAAGGCAGGGAACCTCTGTTTTTATTTATTTTATGTCCCTATTACAACAAGCACTGCACCTGAGATATAGCTGTATAGTAGTCAGTTGGATCAGTCTGAATTCTCTGAGAAGCAAATGCTAAGGCTGGATTATATATGCAAGAAATTTATTAGGGGAAACACCATGAGAGTAATAGAGAGGAACCCAGATCAGGCTAGGAGAGCCTGGGAGACTTTTGAGTAGGAAAGATTCAGGATCTAAGTTCTGAAACAGTCTTGACTAGGTTGATAGAAGGAATACACATACATATGTTCTATATTGGACCATATGATCTGGTTCTATGATCTACATCCTGCTCAAATGGTGACTAGAATGGAAGCTTTTTTTCTAAATAGATGACAACTCCAATGGTTTAAAAATGCTTTCTATTTTCCTTTCCTGGCACCCTGCAGCTCTTGGTGCAGTGTTAGGCGTATGCTCTTTAGTTCTCAGATAAGCATTTCACCCTCAACAGCTGGAGAGTTAGGCATATTAAGTGAAGCGTATATGCTAGGAGTAGTAGGGACCACAATTAGCTGGCTTGAGTTTACCCTACTGTAAGAGGTGACTGCTACGTAACTACAGCTTATTTCTGCCAAGCAAGAATGCAGACTCTCAGCTACCAAACCAAGCGATGCCATGCCAGAAATCTGGATTTTTACATAAAATCTCCTGATTTTTAAGTGTTGGGAACTAATTAAATAGTTTTAAATACTCTGCAGACCAACCTCAGCATGGCCAAGGAAAACATGCCTGTATGATAATTTGGCCAACAATTTAAAGTCTCCATTCTAGACCAAACCTGATGGACAATATTCTAGATCTTTTAAACTCATAGTTACGTGAAAACCTTTGCAACCATTATTCTTGGAAGTCTGGACAGAACCAGCTGACGACTGGCCCTTTATGTCACTCTCCTGTATCCTGGACACAGAGAGTATGGGAAAGAAGAAACCGTAAGTATGTGAGTCACAAAGGTCATGGGACTCAGAAGATGAGAAGAAGGTCTCCGATGAAATAGAAATTGACAGGCACCTCCTGCCAGCTGAGTAAAGATGTCAGAGAGCAAAGCCAGGTGGCTCTCACTCCCTGCCCAGAATGAGAACAAACTGGCCTTAGGAGAGAAGAGTGAATTCCAAGGCAAATGTGATGTCCTAGGACTAGAAACCCCTAGTTTCTTTGTTTGTTTTTAGTGGTAATTCCCAGGATTATAAGTCTTATGGGAGCAAGAGTAAGAACAATTCAAAAGTTCTTAGTGACTCAAATTATGGTAGGCTTAAAATGGTAACCATTAGAAAAAATATGTAGGTCCTTCCTAATAAGTTTTTGTTTTGATCTTACAGCAATAGAGTATATGTTTAAATATATCTGTGATTCATGCTGATCATTTTAATGAGGATATGAATGCTTAAAATAAGGAATCAATTCCAATTTTAATTAGGACTCTCATCTTCAGTTATATAGCTCTCAGTGCCTCTGTGGTTCTCTGCTTGAATTTTTAGAGGCTCAAAGAGTCTCAGTGGCTTTTAAAAGACCTAAGAGTATCCAAATATTTTCTTGTATTTACACATTGTGGAAAGACCAATCCTGGGATTCTTATATCTGGCAACGAAGTCATCACTGGGAATTGTAGGTTTATGAATGGCTCCCCAGAGTCCTGCCTTTTCTAAGGATATATTCTGAAACCTTGAGATATTCTAATTTAACAAAGTCTACGACGTGCTTCTGAAACTGCAACTCTCTTTGGTGGAATGTTCTAAAATCTTCAAGTTTTTATTGTAGGATGAGTGCCTTCTTCAAAAGGCAATCATCCTTTTGTGTGATGGGGGTTGGTGGAGGGGTAACCGGGAAGTGGGATATCATTTGAGATGTAAATGAATGGAATGATTCATAGAAAAATATGTGTGTATAGTTTTGACATAGGCAACAGTACTTCTGCAGGTCATAAGTATGCACTGTGTTCTTTTAGTATTTTATTTTCACCATCATAATTATTATTAGTTATATGTATGTCTGTGCATGAGTGTGCACATGCACATAACTACAGGTGTCCATGGAGGCCAGAAGCATTGGGTCCCTCCTGAAGTTCTAGTTACAGAAAATTGTGAGCCACCAATTAAAGGTGCTGGTAACTGAACTCAGAATATCTACAAGAGAAATATGTGCTCTTAACCACCTTTTCAACTCCATCCTGTAAAGGTTTTACGAGGACATTGTGTATATTTATTCTACATAGAGCTGGGATTCATAGAAGTGATTTAAAGTGTGCTGTTTATTTAATCAAATTCACCCCTTTGCTTTCTCCTCTGTCATGTTCTCCTACCAGTTTTATCTGTACTTTGCTTTCATGTTATATGTACATGTGTATTAGTGCATAAAATCTTGACAAAAATGTGGTATTTGTCTTTCCAAGTCACCGTTTTTCATATAATATGAGGTTTCAAGTTGCATCCATTTTCCAGTAAATAACATAACTTCTTTCCTTATAGAAGAATAAAACTCCATTATAGGAAAATACTTTAGAGGCCTCTGCTTCGGGATCGGGAGCAGCCTGGGCCACAGCACCCCATCTCCAGGAAGTGCAAGAGGCCAGCTGTACACCCCGAGGCCGGCTGGGAGCAAGCAACATGCTCTGGTGAGTCAGGCCCTGCAGAGCAGAGGATCCAGCCCTGAGGCCTCTGGCAGGAGCCTTCAGGCCTCCGCTTCGGGATCAGGACCAGCCTGGGCCACTGCACCCAGTCTCCAGGCAGTGCAGGAGGTCAACTGGGCACCCGGAGACCAGCTGCAAAGAGGAAGCTTGCACTGGTGAGTCCAGCATTGACAACAAGACCAACTAACACCAGTGAGAACTAGATGGCAAAAGGCAAACGCAGGACCATTACTAACAGAAATCAAGGCAATATGGCAGCATCTGAACTCAATTCTCCATTAGCAACATGTCCTGGATACACCAACACTCCAGAAAAACAAGATATAGATTTAAAATCACTGGTCATGGTGCTGTTACAGGATCACATAAAGGACATAAATAAATCTCTTAAAGAAATTCAGGAGAAAATAGATGAAAAGTTAGAAGCCCTTACAAGGGAAACACAAAAATCATTGAAAGAAATTAAGGAGAATTCAGAAGCCAATAAGAAGGAAACGCAAAAATCACTTAAAGAAATACATGAGAACTTTGGTCAACAGGCTGAGGTCATGAAAGAGGAAACACAAAAATCTCTTAAAGAATTTAAGGAAAACACAAACAAGCAAGTAAAGGAGCTAAGCAAAACCATCCAGGATCTAAAATCAGAAGTAGAAAAAACTAAGAAATCTCAAAGGGAGACAACTTTGGAGATAGAAAACCTCGGGAAGAAAGCAGGGGCCATAGATGCAACTATCAACAACAGTATAGAAGATATAGAAGAAAGAATCTCATTTGGTGAAGATACCATAGAAACCATGGACTCAACAGTTAAAGAAAATGCAAAATGCAAAAAGCTTGTAACCCAAAACATCCAGGAAATCCAGGACACAATGAGAAGACCAAACCTAAGAATTATAGGCATAGATGAGACTGAAGATTTACAACATAAAGGGCCAGCAAATATCTTCAATAAAATTATGGAAGAAAACTTCCCTAACCTAAAGAGAGAGATGCCCATGAATATACAGGAAGCCTACAGAACTCCAAACAGACTGGACCAGAACAGAAATACCTCCCGTCACATAATAATCAAAACACCAAATGTACTAAACAAAGAAAGAATATTAAAGGCAGTAAGAGAAAAGGGCAAGGAACATATAAAGGAAGACCTATCAGAACCACACCAGACTTCTCACCAGAGACTATGAAAGCTAGAAGATCCTGGGCAGATCTCATGCAGACTTTAAGAGAACACAAATGCCAGCCAGAGAACTACTATACCCAGCAAACTCTCAATCACCATAGATGGAAAAACCAAGATATTCCATGACAAAACCAAGTTCACCCAATATCTTACTACAAACCCAGCCCTACAAAGGATAATAGGAGGACAACACCAATACAAGGAGGGAAACTTCACCCTGGAAAATGCAAGATAGTAACCTTCTTTCATCAATCCCAAAAGAAGATAACCAATCAAATATAAAAGATAACATCAAAAATGACAGGAAGTAATAATCACTATTCTTTAATATCTCTTAACATCAATGAACTCAATTCCCCAATAAAAAGACATAGACTAATAGACTGAATACGTAAACAGGATCCTACAGTTTTATGCATACAGGAAACACACCTCAGTGTCAAAGACAAACACTACCTTAGAATAAAAGGCTGGAATACAATTTTACAAGCAAATGGTCTCAGAAAACTAGCCGGAGTAGCCGTTTCAACCTAAAGTCATCAAAAGAGACACTGAGGGACACTTCTTGCTGGCCAAAGGAAAAACACACCAAGAAGAACTCTCAATCCTGAACATCTATGCTCCAAATGCAAAGGCACCCTCATTCATAAAAGAAACTTTACTAAAGCTCAAAGCACACATTGCACCTAACACAATAATTGTGGGTGACTTCAACACTGCACTTTCCTCAATGGACCGATCAGGAAAACAGAAACTAAACAGGGACACAGTGAAACTAATTAAAGCTTTGGACCAATTAGATTTAACAGATATATATATATATATATATAGAACATTTCACCCTAAAGCAAAAGAATATACCTTTTTCTCAGCACCTCATGTTACCTTCTCCAAAGTCGACCATATAATTGGTCACAAGACAGACCTCAAGAAGATCAAAATAATCCCATGCCTCCTATCAGATCACTATGGAGTAAAAGTGGTCTTCAATAGCAACAAAAACAACAGAAAGCCCACATTCACATGGAAACTGACCAATACTCTACTCAATGATACCTTGGTCAAGGAAGCAATAACGAAATCAAAGACTTTTTAGAATTTAATGAAAATGAAGACACAACATACCCAAATCTATGGGACACAATGAAAGCAGTGCTAAGAGGAAAACTCATAGCCCAGAGTGCCTCTAAAATGAAAATGGAGAAAGCATACACTAGCAGCTTAATGACACACCTGAAAGCTCTGGAGCAAAATGAAGCGAATTCACCCAGGAGGAGTAGAAGGCAGGAAATCATCAAACTCAGGGCTGAAATCAATCAAGTAGAAACTAAGAGAACCATAGAAAGAATCAACAAAACCAGGAGCTGGTTCTTTGAGAAAATCAACAAGGTAGATAAATCCTTAGACAGACTAACCAAAGGGCACAGAGACAGTATCCAGATTAACAAAATTAGAAACGAAAAGGGGGATATAACAACAGAAACTAAGGAAATTCAAAAAATAATCAGATCTTACTACTAAAGCCTATACTCAACACAACTGGAAAACCTGGAAGAAATGGACAATTTCCTAGACAGATACCAAACACCAAAATTAAATCAGGATTGAATAGATCAGGCCCATAACCCCTAAAGAAATAAAAGGGGTCATAGAAAGTCTCCCAACCAAAAAAAACAGGGACCAGATGGCTTCAGTGCAGAATTCTATCAGACCTTCAAAGAAGACCTAACACCAATACTCTTCAAACTGTTCCACAAAATAGAAACAGAAGGAACACTACCCAACTCGTTCTACGAAGCCACAATTACACTGATACCAAAACCACACAAAGATTCAACAAAGAAAGAGAACTTCAGGCCAATTTCCCTTATGAATATCGATGCAAAAATACTCAGTAAAATTCTTGCCAACCGAATCTGAGAACACATCAAAATGATCATCCACCATGATCTAGTGGGCTTCATCCCAGGGATGCAGGGATGGTTCAATATAAGGAAATCCATCAATGCAATCCACTACATAAACAAACTCAAAGAAAAAAAAAACCATACGATCATTTCATTAGATGCTGAAAAAGCATTTGACAAAATTCAGCATCCTTTCATGCTAAAAGTCTTGGAAAGAACAGAAATTCAAGGCCCATACCTAAACACAGTTAAAGCAATATACAGCACACCAGTAGCCAATATCAAACTAAATGGAGAGAAACTTGAAGCAATCCCACTAAAATCAGGGACTAGACAAGGCTACCCCATATCTCCATATCTTTTCAATATAGTACTTGAAGTTCTAGCTAGAGCAATTAGACAACATAAGGAGGTCAAAGGGATACAAATTGGAAAGGAAGAAGTCAAATTATCACTATTTGCAGATGACATGATAGTATACTTAAGTGACCCAAACAATTCTACCAGAGACTCCTACAGCTGATAAACAACTTCAGCAAAGTGGCAGGTTATAAAATCAACTCAAGCAAATCAGTTGCCTTTCTATACTCAAAGGATAAGCAGGCTGAGAAAGAAGTTAGGGAAATGACACCCTTCACAATAGCCACAAACAATATGAAGTATCTTGGGGTGACTGTAACCAAACAAGTGAAAGATCTATACAACAAGAACTTCAGGTCACTGAAGAAGGAAATTGAAGAAGACCTCAGAAAATGGAAAAATCTTCTATGCTCGTGGATTGGCAGGATTAATATAGTTAAAATGGCTACCTTGCCAAAAGTAATATATAGATTCAATGCAATCCCCATCAAAAATCCCAACTCAGTTCTTCACAGAGTTAGAAAAAGCAATTCTCAAATTTATCTGGAATAACAAAAAACCCGGGATAGCTAAAACTATTCTCCACAGTAAAAGAACTTCTGGAGGAATTACTATCCCAGACCTCTAGCAATACTACAGAGCAATAGTGTTAAAAAACTGCATGGTATTGGCACAGTGACAGACCAGTGGACCAATGGAATAGAATTGAAGACCCAGAAATGAATCCACACACCTATGGTCACTTGATCTTTGACAAAAGAGCTGAAAACATCCAGTGGAAAAAAAGATAGCCTTTTCAACAAATGGTTGCGTGCAGGAGAATGCAAATTGATCCATTCTTATCTCCTTGTACTAAGCTCAATTCCAAGTGGATCAAGGACCTCCACATAAAACCAGTCACACTGAAACTAATAGAAATGAAACTGGGGAAAACCCTTGAGGACCTAGGCACAGGAGAAAAGTCCCTGAACAGAACACTAATAGCTTATGCTCTAAGATCAAAAATTGACAAATGGAATCTCATAAAATTACAAAGTTTCTGTAAGGCAAAGGACACTGTCAAAAGGACAAAACAGAAACCAACAAATTGGGAAAAGATCTTCACCAATCCTACATCTGATAGAGGACTAATATCCAATATATACAAAGAACTCAAGAAGTTAGACCCCCAGGGAACCAAATAACCCTATTAAAAATGGGGTACAGACCTAAACAAAGAATTTTCACCTGAAGAAATTCAGATGGCCGAGAAGCACCTTAAGAAATGCTCAACATCCAATTTGCAACCCCACCAGCAGTGGAGGAGTTTTCCTCTTTCTCCACATCCTCACCAACACCTGCTTTCTCCTGAATTTTTAATCTTAGCCATTCTGACTGGTATAAGGTGAAATCTCAGGGTTGTTTTGATTTGCATTTCCCTAATGACTAATGAAGTTGAGCATTTTTTAAAAGTGCTTCTCCTCCATCTAAAGTTCTTCAGGTGAAAATTCTTTGTTTAACTCTGTACCACATTTTTAATAGGGTTATTTGGTTTTCTGGAGTCTAACTCCTTGAGTTCTTTATATATATTTGATATTAGCCCTCTATCTGATGTAGGGTTGGTGAAGATCTTTTCCCAATTTGCTGGTTGCCGATTTGTCCTTTTGATGGTGTTCTTTGCCTTACAGAAACTTTGTAATTTTATGAGGTCCCATTTGTCAATTCTTGATCTTAGAGCATACACTATTGGTGATCTGTTCAGAAACTTTCCCCCTGTACCGATGTCCTCAAGGGTCTTCCCCAGTTTCATTTCTATTAGCTTCAGAGTGTCTGGCTTTATGTGGAGGTCCTTGATCCATTTGGAGTTGAGCTTAGTACAAGGAGACAAGGATGGATCAATTCGCATTCTTCTGCATGCTGACCTCCAGTTGATCCAGCACCATTTGTTGAAAAGGCTATCTTTTTTCCATTGGATGTTATCAGCCCCTTTGTTGAGGATCAAGTGGCCATAGGTGTGTGGGTTCATTTCTGGAACTTCAATCCTGTTCCATTGATCTGCCTGCCTGTCACTGTACCAATACCATGCAGTTTTTAACATGATTGCTCTGTAGTATTGCTTGAGGTCAGAGATACTGATTCCCCCAGAATTTCTTTTGTTGTTGAGAAGAGTTTTAGCTATCCTGGGGGTTTTGTTATTCCAGATGAATTTGAGAATTGCTCTTTCTAAGTCTGTGAAGAGTTGAGTTGGGATTTTGATGGGTATTGTATTGAATCTGTATATTGCTTTTGGCAAAATGGCCATTTTAACTATATAAATCCTGATGATCCATGAGCATGGGAGGTTTTTCCATTTTGTGAGGTCTTCTTCCATTTCCTTCTTCAGAGTCTTGAAGTTCTTGTCATACAAATCTGGGCACCTCACTTCCAGAAGATCCTGCTATACCACTCCTGGGCACATACCCAGAGGATTTCCCAGCATGTAAAAAGGATACATGCTCCACTATGTTCATATCAGCCCTATTTATAATATCCAGAAGCTGGAAAGAACCCAGGTACCCCTCAACAGAAGAGTGGATGCAAAAAATTTGGTATATATACACAATGGAGTACTATTCAGCCATTAGAAACAATGAATTCATGAAATTCTTAGGCAAATGGATGGAGCTGGAGAACATCATATTAAGTGAGGTAACCCAGTCTCAAAAGATCAATCATGGTATGCATTCACTAATGAATAGATATTAACCTAGAAAACTGGAATACCCAAAACATCATCCACACATCAAATGAGGTACAAGAAGAACGGAGGAGTGGCCCCTTGTTCTGGAAAGACTCAGTGAAGCAGTATAGGGCAAAACCAGAACAGGGAAGTGGGAAGGGGTAGGTAGGAGAACAGGGAGAGGGAAGGGGGCTTATGGGACTTTCAGGGAGTGGGGGGCTAGAAATGGGGAAATCATTTGAAATGTAAATAAAAATATATCGATTAAAAAAAAGAAAAAAAAGAAAGAAATGCTCGACATCATTAGCCATTAGGGAAATGCAAATCAAAACAACCCTGAGATTTCACCTCACACCAGTCAGAATGGCTAAGGTTAAAAACTCAGGAGATAGCATGTGTTGGCGAGGATGTGGAGAAAGAGGAACACTCCTTCACTGCTGGTGCGATTGTGAGATGTTACAACCACTATGGAAATCAGTCTGGCAGTTCGTAAGAAAACTGGACATGACACTTCCGGAGGACCCTGCTAAACCTCTCCTGGGCATATACCCAGAGGATTCCCCAGCATGCAATAAGGACACATGCTCCACTATGTTCATAGCTGTCTTATTTATAATAGCCAGAAGCTGGAAAGAACCCAGATATCCCCCTATATATATATATATATATATATATATATATATATATATATGAGTACTATTCAGCAATTAAAAACAATGAATTCATGAATTTTTTTAGGCAAATGGATGGAACTGGAAAATGTCATCCTAAGCGAGGTAACACAATCACAAAATAATACACATGGATTGCAATCATTGATAAGTAGATATTAATTAGCCCTGAAGCTCTGAATACTGAAGATTCAGTTAGCATATCAAATGATTCCCGTGAAGAAGGAAGAAAAGGGCCCTAATCCTGGAAAGGCTGAAATCCAGAATTGTAGGGGAGTACCAGGACAGAGAAAAGGGAGGGGGAAAGATAGGAGAATGGATGGAGAGAAGAGGACTTATGGGACATATGGGGGTGGGGGGAACTGGGAAAGGGGAAAGCTTTTGGATTGTAAACAAAGAATATAGAAAATGAAAATACAAATTAAAAAAATACTTTAAATCTGATAATTGGTCTTAAAATTCAGACAGAAGCACAGAAATAGTCAATAACCAAAGCATTCCTTCAAAATAATAATAATAATGCTGGAACTATCAGAGAGCCTGAATTCAAATTCTCACATTCAGATTAAGAATCTACTTTATCAACTCTCAGTCAATGCAGTCCTTGAAGTCTAAGCTACACCATTAAGAGAGCAGAAAACTTTAAGTGAAGAAAAAGGAAACAGAAAATAGAGAAGTCATGTTACTACAGATAAAATTATCCTATTATTAAAGACCCTAAAGACTAAGAGTAATAATAAAGATACGGAGGAAGAAATCAGGAAAATAGTTCCACTAACTATAGCAAGTCAGTCAGTTAGCCAGCCAATCTAACCAAATAAATGAAAGGTCCCTGTGAATGAGAAGTTTAAAACACTGAAAAAACTGAGGAAGACATTAGACTTCATGTATCATAGACTGTCAGAATAGTGTGAAGATGGATAAATTACCAATGGTAACCTAGAGATCAAATGTGATCCCCATCTGTCTGTGCTGCTTGACATCTTTTCAATTTGAAAAAAGCTCATGGTATAGGAGAAGAGGGAATGACAATTGAAAATTGCTTCCATGAGACGGGCCTACAGGCAAGTCAGTGGAGCACTTCCTTAATTAATGAATTATCTAGAAGGTTACAGCTCACTGTGGATGTTACCACCTTTGGACAAGTAGTTCCTGAGCTGTATAAGCAGGTTTAGCAAGCCATGAAAGGCATGCCAATAAATGGTATTCCTGTGTGGACACAGCTTCAGTTCTCGCCTTGAGTTCCTGTTAGACTTCCCCTTACGATAGACTATAAGCTGTAAGCTGGAATAAACTCTTTTTCCCCCGAGTTTCTTTATATCATGGTGTTTATAACAGTAATAGAAAACAATCTGGTCCCAACTTGGACAGACACATCCTGGTCAAGCACAGACTACACCTTCCAGAAGACCAAGTAGACCAGACATCCTTAGACCTTCCTCACTCTCTTATTTCCTTCAGTAAGACAACCCTGCACAACTATAGGGCATGTCTGCCAGAAGACCAGGTAGGCTGCCCACCCATGGACTTTTTAACTTCCAAAAGAAACAATCCTCAGTTGTCCCCTCTTCTTGTTTTGTTGTGTTCCAACCCCAGCTCTGGCAGACACAACAGTCAACCACAGGCCATGCATCCCTGAAGACTAGATACTGCCCAACCACAGGCTACCCTGTCAGAAGACCAAGAAGGTTTCCTGCCTGCACACTTTCCTACTCTCTCCTCTGACACTGTTTTCAATCCCCACTCCCTTCTTCATTGTTATATACCAGAACCCAACTCAGGCAGAAACTCCATGGTGGACAAGAGGCCACACAGGCCATCAGAACTCCAGAGAGTTGCCCAATCTCAGACCTTCTCTACTCTCTTGCTGCCTACCTACTCTATCTATAATTCTCTCTCATCCTCATCACTGTGACTCCAATTCTTACAGAGACTACACTGGTTACCAGAAAGTCCAGCCTCAGACATAAGAGGTTGTTGGAGGAAGGCCTTCTGCTCAGCCAGAGGTCACCCAAAATCAGAAAGGAAACATAAACAAAAGAACAAAATACCCAACCAACGAAGACAAACCCCCAATTTGCCCAATTTGACACTTAGACCTATAATAAGCCCAAACCTAGTTGACTAGATTTCAGCATAAGAACATCATCAATAATTGTAAGTACAATATGTCAACTCAGGTATCCTAATACAGCAAGGCCTAAATATTGTAACACAGCTGAAACATAAGAAAAAGATCTTAAAACCAACTTTGTGAAGATGATGGAGGTACTTAAAGAAGTGAATAAATCCATTAAAGAACTTAAGGAAAACAAAAGCAAAAAAATTGGAGGGAATGAATAAATCCCTTAAGGAAATCCAAGAAAAAAAAGAGTTGAGGGAATTAAATACAACTGTACAAGATGTGAAATGGAAATAGAAGCAATAACAAAAACACAAAGGCGGGACTTCTGGAAATGGAAAAGCTAGATAAGTAAACAGGAACCACAGAACAAGCATTGCCAACAGAATGAAAGTGATGGAAGAGAGAATCTGAGGCATAGAAGATACAATAAAAGAAACAGATATATCAGTCAAAGAAATTGTTGCATCTAAAAATATTATCCCTGGCACAAAACATGCAGAAAATCAGGATTACAATGAAAAGATTAAGCCCTGAGTATAATAGGAAAAGAAGGAGAAGAATCCCAGCTCAAAGACCCATAAAATATTTTCAACAAAATTATAAAAA
Source organism: Apodemus sylvaticus (assembly GCF_947179515.1). Taxonomy (NCBI): domain Eukaryota; kingdom Metazoa; phylum Chordata; class Mammalia; order Rodentia; family Muridae; genus Apodemus; species Apodemus sylvaticus. Next base: position 24,139,536 of record NC_067474.1, read on the forward strand.
AAACAATTTTCTAACCTAAATAAGAAAATAGCCACAAAACTGTAAGAAGCATGCAGAAAAGGAAGTAGATTGGGCCAGAAAAGAAAGTCCCCTTGCAACATTATAATTAAACACTAAACAGAGAAAAGGAAAAAATATTTTCTAAAAAAAGTTGTGAGGGAAGCACAGAAGGTAACATATAAAGTTAGGTCTATTAGTATTACAACCTTACACCTGAGAGTAAGTTTCAATACAGTCTCTAAAAGGAGGAAGGGCATGAGCAGATGTGCTGTAGACTCTAAGCACCCACAGACGACAGCCCAGAATACTATACCCAGCAAAACTTTCAATCACCATAGACAGAAAAAACAAGATACTCCATGGTGAAGTCAACTTTAAATATCTGTTTATAAATCCACCTGTACAGAAGATACTATGGTACCAATGGTCTCAGCTCAACAATGAAACAACACATCCTAGCAGAATGAATTCAAAACCAAGATTCATTCTGCTGCATAAAAAGGAACAAACCTCAACATTCAAGATAGACATTACTGCAAAGTAAAGAATTGAAAAAATTATTTTCCAAGCAAATGGACCTATAAACCAAGCTGGTGTAGACTTTTTAATATCAAGCAGAATAGACTTGAAACGAAAATCAGACGAAAGATATGGGGAAAGGCACTTCATATTCATCAAAGGAAAATCTGCCAGAATGACATTTCAATTCTTAACATCTATGCCCCCAAAACAATGGCATATGCATTTGTAAAAGCAACACTACAACAGCTTAAGTTACAAATTGAACCCTGTGCATAAGCAGTGGGAGACTTCTCACTAATGTCCAAGTCATTCAGACGAAAGCTAAACAGAGAAATAATAAAACTAATAGATATTATCACTCAAATGGGCCTAAGAGATATCTACAGAAATTTTCACTCAAACACAAAGGAAAGTGAGGAATAGACTTGAATGCCTTGGCACAGGAGATAGCTTCCTAAGAAGAAGACTATAGTGCAATTACTAAGATCAACAATTAACAAATAGCACATCACAAAACACAAAAGCTTCTGTAAGGCAAATGACACCATCAGTACCTCAAAATGGTAGCCTAAAGAATTGGAAAAGATTTTATTAACCCCACGTGTGACAAAGAGCTAATATACAACATATATAAAGAACACTAAATATCAACTTACTAAATAATCCAAATAAAAATGAAATATAGATCTGAACAGAATTTTTAATAGAGGAGTCTCAAATGACTGAGAAACAGTGCAAATGAAAGCTACTTTGAGAGTTCATCTTATACCTGTCAGAATGACTAAAATCAATAACACAAGCGCCAACAAAAGCAGGCAAGGATGTGGAGCAAGGGAAACATACCTCCATTGCATTGGGAGTACAAACTTCTACAACTACTATGGAAATCAATGACAGCTTTTAAAGAAAATTGGGAATCAATCTACCTCAAGATCCAACTATACTACTCTTGGATAGAGTAACTCCACTCTACCACAAATGCTCTTCCTCAACTCTGTGCATTGAGGCTTGTTAATAGCCAGAAACTGGAAACAACCTGCATGTCCTTAAACTGAAGGATGGATAAAGAAAATGTGGCACATTAACACAATGTAGTGTTACACAGTTGTTATAAAGAAATGACACCATGAAATTTGCAAATAGACAAAACTAGAAAAAAATCATCCTGAGTGATGTAACCGAGGCCCAGAAAGACAAACACAGTACATACTCAGTTATAAGTAGACATTAGCTATAAAGTAGAGAATAGCCACATTTTAATCCATAGACCCAGAGAGGTCTCGGGGTAACAAGGAGGGCTCGAATTGTATAAATCTCCCTGAAAAAGACATAGGATAGATTTTTGTGGATGTTCTAGGGGCAGGTGAGTATAGGAACCAGAGTGATCATGTGGAGAAGGGAGGAAGAGAGAGAGAGAGAGAGAGAGAGAGAGAGAGAGAGAGAGAGAGAGGAGAGAGAGGAGAGAGAGGAGAGAGAGGAGAGAGAGAGAGAGAGAGAGAGAGAGAGAGAGAGAGAGAGAGAGAGAGAGAGAGAGAGAGAGAGAGAGAGAGAGAGAGAGAGAGAGAGAGAGAGAGAGAGAGAGAGAGAGAGAGAGAGAGAGAGAGAGAGATGAAATTGAGTGGTTTTGGGGGATACATGTGCAAACCTATTACTGTAGAAACTATGACCCTGGCAAGGACACCTACTAATGGAGAATATGGAGCCTAATGTGTCTGTCTTTTTAACTAGGAAAGGCTTCCAGTGGTGGGATTGGGACACCAACCCTCCTACAAAACCTTAGACCAACAAGCTGTCCTTCATGCAAGATGTGCTGAAGCAATGGTGGCACACTGCTTATAGGTGTGTCCAATCACTGACTGGTCTAACTTGAGACCCACACCAGGAAAGGGAACTCATGTACAACTCTGGATGGTTTGGAATCATAGCTTGATGGTTCAGAGACTTGTAGTAAAACCAAACATGGCTAGCAAAACAGTAGATTAAATGATTTCAAATGACATTCTACTATATTCAGATCAGTGTGTAGTCCAGTTACCATCAGAGAGGTTTCCCCCAGCAGCTGGTAAGAGCAGATGCAGAGACCCACAGTCAAACATTAGACAGAGCTTGGAAGACTCCACAGAAGAGGGAGAGGAAGGATCTTGGAGCTAAAGAGGTCAAGGATACCATGAGAACATGGCATACAGAATCAACTAAGAAGGGCTCACGGGCTCACAGAGACAGAAACACCAATCATGGAGACTGCATGGGTCTGTGCTTGTCCACCTACATATATGTTGTGGCTATTTAGCCTGGAGTTTTTTGTGGGACTCCCAAAATGTGAATGGAGAAGTGTCTCTGACTCTTTTGCCTTCCCTTGGAATGTTTTTCTTCCTGCTGGGTTGCCTCTCCAGCCTTGATATGAGGGTTTGAGCCTGGTCTTATTGAATCTTGTTATGAAATGTTTGATTTATATCTGTGAGAGATCTGCTCTATTCTGAAGAGAAACAGGAAACATAGATCTGAGGAGAGGGTCTATTGGGGGAGGGAGTACTAGAAGCAGTGGAGGAAAGGGGTGGTGATTTCAAAATATATTGGATGAGAGAAGTTTTTCTTAAAGAAATTAAAAAAGTCATGTAAGAAAGAAAGCAAACCGATGCATCATCAATATTCCAACCACATTCTTCACAGAAATTAGAAAAACGGTCTTAAAATTCACACAGAAGCATAAATAACTCAATAACCAAAGCATCCCTGATCAATAACAATGCTAAAAACATCACAAAGCTTGATTTCAAATTATACTAGAGCCATAGTAACGTAAACAGCATGGTATTGGCAGAAAATAGATATGTTGATCAACAGACAGCCAGAGTCACCTAAGTTTGAAATAGAAAACATGATGCACTGAAGAAAAACAGGCCGTCAACAAACGACACTGAGAAATGGCACATCCACAAGCAGGACGACAGTAGGTTTCTATTACTCTATTACTGTTAATAGAAATCTCTTAATGAAATCTGTCACAATCACAACACAGCATCACTCCATGACCTTCAATCACACTGAAAGTTGTGTTTCTCAGTCCTTTCATTCAAGGAAGTCCTAAATCTGAGTAGACAGTTCAGTGCATCTCATCAAATACCCCCTTCTGGTGGCATAAATATACACGGCATCTGCCCATGCTCCTTCAACTGCATTCAAATACCCAACTATCTGGCAATGGCTGTGTGAACTAGTTTGAAGAACAGTCCCAACTGGAAGGGTTTGCTTCATTGTATCTCCTGGCAGAGCTTCTAGCAGAGGCCACAGTCCCAACCTTTGCAGGCTGAGGCAATGACAGCCTGTGCAACAGCCCTGCTACTGATCCTGCTACTTGACAGTCATCCGCTGTCAAAGACCAATGTTTCCTCTTTGCAGCAGGCGTCCCACTGGCAAGTGAACTCATAGTTTCCATGTTTACACCAGTCTGCCACCGACATAAGTTAATGCTTACAAGCTCATGCATGTCATATAATCCCACACGGACACGCATTAGAGCATAGACCCGTGCCTTTAAAGAGCACTCATGTCTCCATAACTACATAGTCCAGCAAGCTATCCTACAACCCAACCCATGGGCTCTTGTTATCCTTTCATTCACTTGACAGATATTTAGTGAGAACATGCTCTGCCCAGATGCCTGCATTTATTCTGTTCTTGTCGAGTTTCCCATTGTCAACCCCAATCTCTTTCCAGTTCCAGCACACATAAGACAGAGGGATTTGTTTTCAAATGACCTTGGCAGAAAGTGATGCAGTAATTAACTTTTCTACAAGAATCCCCCACTGTTTCACAGTTTACTAACTTCTGTGCATGGAAATTCAGAAACCTGCCAAGTGCAGCATTCTTTTTGAAAAAGAAAAAAAAAAAAGAAAAAGAGTGAATTCTAGTTTTAAAATCCTCTACGCAATCATATCCTGCTTTGCTTGCCAAAAATATCAAATCTTTTGATTGAGACATCAATTGTACCTTTAAAAACTCTCAGACAGTTAATAGTTCACGTTTCCAAATCCATCCTGAACTCATATTTGCCATCCATGTTCTACCAAGGGTAATAATTTTTAAAACACTTTTCCAGATTGTATGGTGACCTGTCTCCATTGAGCTATCCACAAACTACCTGTTAGCTGACATCTGCTTGCTGCTATGCAACTGCCTTTGCTGTAGCATTGAGTTAGACATGACAGGTTATTATCGTTCTTGCTATTTGCTGCCATTTGCAATTGTCATCTTTTAAGACATGCTGTCTCTTTAGATCTCTTTTGAACATTTCTATGATGCGAAAAGAAATGACTGCAAGGTAAAAATGGCTCAAGTGTTATGGCTGGTTGTAGTTTAAATGAACATCTGGGCTCATTCAAATCACCCTTCCTTCTCATATGACCTGGTTAGCCATGACTGAAAGGCAAGAGGTTTGACCAGGTGGCTTCCCCTGGGAGTTCCTGGGAAAGGAGTTTTCTTCCTCAAGGGATTGTGCTTCTGAGCTCTTTAAGGGTTTTAGGACCATATGATAAAGGTTTATGTAATTCACATCTTGTCCTGATACAGCCAGAAAAAATATTTGGGATTTCTGTTAGTAGGATGCACAGAGCCAGGAGACCCAGGGCTGACGGAATAGTAGACTCCAGTGGAGGACCTGACCACCATCTTTGAAATGGAGCAAGGGAAACAGCTCTTGTCCTGGCTGAGGTCAGAAGTTATGAGGGTTAGAGGTCACTCTCACAGAGACTGCTCCTATAGAACTCAGCTTGAAGATCACCTCCTTGGAGAGAATTTCTCTGCCTCCTAGAACAACTAGGTCCACTTCCCCCAGTGCTCCTGTTCATGCCTCTTAACCATTGTCTCCAAACAATGATGGGACAGTGAAATTTTTTTCCTGTGATTTATCATTGGTATTATACTCCTTAATTGAAAATATATTTCATGACAATAAAGAGCCTGCCTATTCCCTGACCCATTTTAGTTACTAAATCCATCTTCAGAACAAGGGGAGCTTTACAGTCTATAGAGCTCAGGACAAAGTGAAAATATGAGGCACTATCAGACAAATACATAAAACATCCGTTACTAAATAGTTTCTTTCTTCCAGATGCTTAGTTGTTCATTTGCTATCTAATGTTAATCTGTATTTTCACACTAAAACTTTAAATTATTATCATGGTGTTTAACTTTTTAAATCTAGTTCAATGTATCCAAGCCAGGACTTTGTATATGATTAGCAAGTGCCCTACTACTGAGCTACATCCAAACTTCTATTCTCTGTCTTTATATTGTAAGATACTTATACAGATAAAAGCATTCAACCTGCAATCAAAACTTCAATATTACATACTCCATATTTTGTACTTCACACCCACAACTGCATTTTATTTTTAGCATCACTGAGGAAAATGTTGCATGAGGCTAGCAGTTTTGATTCCACTTCAGTCTAGCAAGTGCTTGTTGACAGTGAAGAAGTATTCCAAAGGGAGAGGGTACTGTGGATTTCTTTATTGTTCTCTTTCATTTTCTTCAACTTTTTTCCATTTGGGAATGAGACTTTAAGTGATTTGCTGATAAATACAATAAAAAAGAAAGGATATGAAAAGTTCCCTCTGTTCTTGACCTTGGTTTGAACAACAGAGATGATTTTTGTTTCTGGAGACCATAGACTTGGCTCCAAGGAATCCCAGAAACATAGGCCCAGTTACAACCTCTCAAGCAAATGTGGTGGACAAACAATTAGCACAACATGACTGTGTTGGGAAGAACAGCAGAACAGAGAACTCTGAGTTATGTATTTACATAATGAAATGCCAAGATTACATGGAAGAAAATCCAGAGCTGGAGCAAATAAGTTTGTGTGATTGATCAGCCTAAGTCAAAGTGAACACTGTGACTATTATCTCAGATTTTATCATGGGGTGGGAGGGTATTGTTTTCCAGGGAGGTATTTACAGTATAAAAGAAAGTTTTAGTTCACATCATGACATGTTTGCCTGTAAGTCTTGATGTTCCTGGAATTTGGGATTATCCGAGAAAAAGAAAGTAATCGATGGATGGGTTCTAGCGAGAGAATAAAGCCATTGAAGACAAAGCTAGTGCATCTTTAAGCTCTAGCATGTCAGGACTTCCCCTCTTCCCAGATGTCTTAGTAGTGGTCCCAACACCGTATTTTGTCTTTGCTTTGAATATCCCTGGTTCCTCATGGCTTGTGAATCACCACCACACTTTGTGGAGTACACTGTGGAGTACTGTGAAAATGCTGAATGCGAAAAGAATAAGTAAGATGTGTGTGCATCCCTGCTTGAGTATCTATTCTATCACTGCATTGGACTTGATCACAAAGCACAAGCTCAGTGATGTTATTAGAGCTGCAAGTGCATCCGACCACATGTGGGCCACTTGGTTGTTCAGGTCTTTGTTTACGAAACCATCACTATCCAAGTTCAAGTATAACAGAAGAAGCAGAGTCTATGTTGAATAGGTACTTATCTTCCTACCAAATGGAGAATATGCTCAGAGTTTTCTGTCAGTGAACTGAACTGTAAAAATAACTATCCTCATGACTCAGTAAGAGAGGGAGGGAATGTGGGGTCAGCTTCTGCTCCAAATCATATTCCTTTGCCCAAGTCATCTTTTTCAAAAGCATGTTCTTTTATTGAAAAAGGAAGTAAAAACCATTTTATGACAAAATTGAAGATTTACATGAAAATATTAATGATAAAATAGAAGCGATATATAGAAAAACACGTTAAAATTGAGAATTTTCATGAAAAATTAAAGAGTAAAATGGTAGACATAAAAACATTGCTAAACTAATTGAAAAAGGAAGTAGAAACATTTTATGATGGAATCAAAGATTTAGGTGGAAAATATTTCTGATAAAATGGTAGAAAATGTAGAAAAACATGGTAAAATTGAAGATTATCATGGAAAATTTTATGTAGATATTATAATGGAAGGCATAAAAGTATTCCTAAGTTGATTGATAGTGGAATTATAAACATTTTCTGATAAAGTTGAAGATTTATATGGAAAATATTTCTGATAAAATTGAAGAAATATATAGAAAAACATGTTAAAATTGAAGATTATCATGGAAAATTATACAGATAAAATGGTAGGCATGAAAATAATTTTAAGTTGATTGAAAAAGGAACTAGAAACATTTTCAGGTAAAATTAAAGATTTACATGGAAATTATTTCTGATACAATTCAAGAAATATATAGAAAAACACATTAAAATAGACTATTTCATGGAATATTATACAGATAAAATGATAGACATAAAAACCTTTATAAATTAATTGAAGGTAGAATTAAAAACATTTTGTGATAAATTCAGAGATTTACATGGAAAACATTTCTGATAAAATAGAAGAAATATATAGAAATGTATAGAAAAACATGTTAAAATTGAAGATTATCATGAAAAATAATTCAGAAACATGGTAGATTAAATAATTCAGAAAATATTGGTGTTAAGAGATATTAAGGAATAGTGATTGTTGCCCTCTGTTATTTTGGATGTTATTTTTATGTTTGTATGGTTATCTTCTTTTGGGTTTGTTGTAAGAAGATTGCTTTCTTGCTTTTGTTAGGGTGTAGTTTCACTCCTTGTGTTGCATTTTCCATCTATTATCATTTGTAGGGCTGGATTTGTGGAAAGATATTGTGTAAATTTAGTTTTACCATGGAATATCTTGGTTTCTCCATCTATGATGATTGAGAGTTTTGCTGGGTATAGTAGTCTTGGCTATCATTTGTGTTCTCTTAGGGTCTGCATGAGATCTGCCCAGGATCTTCTAGCTTTCATCGTCTCTGCTGAGAAGTCTGGTGTAATTCTGATAGGTCTGCCTTTATAAGTTACTTCCCTTTTTCCTTACTGCTTTTAATATTCTTTCTTTGTTTAAAATGTTTGGTGTTTTGATTATTATGTACCAGGAGGGCATTCTAATCTGATCCAGTCTGTTTGGAGTTCTGTAGGCTTCTTACATGTTCATGGGCATCTCTTTCTTTAGGTTAGGGAAGTTTTCTTCTATAATTTTATTGAAGATATTTACTGGATCTTTAAGTTGGAAATCTTTGCTCTTGTCTATACCTATAATCCTTAGGCTTGGTCTTCCCATTGTGTCCTGGATTTCCTGGATGTTTTAGGTTACCAGCTGTATGCATTTTGCATTTTCTTTGACTGATGAGTCAGTGTTTTCTATGGTATCTTCAGCATCTGAGATTCTTTCTTCTATCTCTTGTATTATGTTGTTGCTTGCATCTATGACTCTTGAATTCTTTCCAAGGTTTTCTATCTCCAGAGATGTCTCACTTTGTGATTTCTTTCTTTCTACTTCTACTTTTAGATTCTGAACTGAATGTTCAGTTCCTTCACTTGATTGTGTTTTCCGGTAATTCTTTAAGTGATTTTTGTCTTTCCTCTTTAAGGGCTTCTGCCTATTGAATCATGTTCTCCTGTATTTCTTTAAGGGATTTTTGTGTTTCCTTTTTAACGGCCTGTTGACCCATGTTCTACTGTATTTCTTTAAGGGAGTTATTTAAGTCCTTCTTGAAGCCCTCTATCAGCATCATGAGATACAACTTGAAATCCAACTCTTGCTTTTCTGGTATGTTGGGGTATCCGGAACTTGCTGTGGTGGGAGAACTGGGTTTTGATGTTGCCATGTGGCCTTGGTTTCTGTTGGTAGGGTTCTTGTGCTTGCCTTTCCCCATCTGGTTATCTCTGGTGCTAGTTGGTCTTCCTGTCTCTGGCTGGAGCTTGTCCCTCCTGTGGGCCTATAAGCCTGTGTTCCCTACTCCTGGGAGACCAACTCTCTTCTGTCAGGGTCTGTACACAGAAGGCTGTGGAGCCACCTGGCTTCCCGGTGCAAAGGGCAGCCTAAAGAATTCTATCCCAGCTGCTCTACTGATTGTATGCCCCGTGTGCTCCCAGCTGTTCCCCTCCAGAGAGAAGTTGGAGATCTCATCTCCACACTCAGAAGTGAAGGCACTGCAGGGAGATCACTCTCTCCTGGTGGCCTGTGCACAGAAGGCTGTGGAGTCGCCCAGGCTCCCCGGAGCAAATGGCAGCGGGAAGACTTCCATCCCTGTTGCTCCACTGATTGTGCCCAAGTCTTCTAAAACCTCTACTTCTTAGTCAATGAAACTTACACCTCCTTATAACTCTGCTGCTTAAGAAAGCATCAGAGTCTTTTAGTTTCTCGACAATGAAATTTGTTTCCTGAACCATCCATGATCCTCTCTGTTATATCTAGCTCCAAAAATTCTCTCAATATGATTTTCACACCACTATAATTTTGTTCATTAGGGCTGTCCTGGGACTGTCTGTATTCTGTTTTTTAATAACACAACTCTTCTTCCTACTTTAAGACCAGCTGTCAGCTCCTACTTAAGGTAGTTGTACACATGTCACTGGGTTAAGAAAAGCTGATATTTATTTCTCTGAAACTCGCATGAGGATGGGGTGAAATCATGGCCTCCTTTGTATTTCTCCTTTAATGCTTGGACTTTGGCGTGAGAATTTGTTGTAGACTTACCACCAAATTTCCATATGTGGTGAGGTTTAGGGAATATCATGCCAGGATTGTTTTGAGAATACCTCTGTTACAAGTTAACTACCACAGTTCAGAACTTATGCCTTTGTTCAAAGGTGCTTCTTCAAGGAACGCTGTCTTTATGACTGTCTAATTTGAGCCCGTGGTGATAGGAAAGGGTGTGAATAATAAAGAAAAGGATATTAAAAATGGACTTGGATGTAAGCCACTCAAGGGATCATCTGGGCTCAGCTGTGCCTAGAGTACTTTGGGAACAAGCTATTTATGAAGTAACAGACAACAGATTACTGACTATGACACCCACATTCATTCTTGAACGCTATGACTCACTTTAAAGTTGTGCTCATGCACAGAAGCAGGCATCTGGGGGCAGGGGATCTCCGTCTATTGCAGATGTCAGGCACAGAGGCCAGTCTTCTGAGCAGTCTGAAACTGTCTGCTCTACATTCTACAGGGAAATAATCTAAGGTGTTTAATATTTTTACTAAACATGGTGGTCTACCAACTATGACATGAGGTTTTTAACGGGCCTCTCCCAGTGGAGTTTTGTTTATTATTTACTTATCAAATGAGGATTGCTCTAGGAAAAAGTATGGCTTCCATGAAGAATACAGATTTAGGAATAGTTTCTGAAATACAAAAGATAATGTCTTCATGAATAAGTGACTTACTTATTAGAGTACTTTTCCCTTTCAAGATTTGGTCATGAGGGAAACAAATGAAGTGATTTGAAGACCTCAAAGACACAAGAAAAAAAGATATAAAAAAATGAAAATTCTTTAGGAAAGAGAAGCCTGGAATTCCCTTCCTTTTTCTTTCTTCCTTTGTTTCTCTATTCACACATGGAATGATTTCCTCCTAAACCAGTGGGGAAATTGGTCCTCTATACTCCAGGCCTATGTGAAGCTAGAAGCTAGAATCCAGACTGTGAGCCAGTTTAACCACTGGGCACTTTTCATTAGTACTGGGCATGTAGCTCCCATCTCTCTTTCTGACTGGGTGATTTCATGTCAAGCCTTTCACTGTTTTCCCAAACCTGAGCACCAGCTATATGCAGGTATGCCAACAACAGAAGTCATGTGAAACCCACCAACTGGGTGCTCAGTGTGTGTATCCATTCCACACAGCACCTTCAAAACATATTTCAGCTTCATTGCTTTAAAAAAATGGTAAAGGGGAAAAAAAGGAAATGAAAATACTTGGCTGAAGGCAAGAATGCTTTTCAGAAGGGAAACTCTTTTCCCAGGATGCACTGTGCAGACAAAACTTACTGCATCCCTTCTGGAAATGTGTCTGGAACCAACTTCCAAGATGATTAATAGAACAAGTATTTCTCACAAGGGTCTGACCTTTGAGAGCACAGGCAGACAAAAGGCCCAAATAGCCAGAGACGGATACAGAGAACAAACTCACAGGATACCCAAGACCACATACTGACCCCTCATCAGGACACAGGGAGTGTGCATGACCCCAGCCTTCAAGAACAGCTGCCAGGAACCAAAAGACCTCTGAAAAGCCTCTTGTCATTGTAAAACTCATTGCTTGAGGAATATTTCCTTTCAAGTGTTGGAAATTATAGTTGGTAAGTGAAGAAACAAAGCTCATTTTTAAAAGCTAACCAGAAAATTCTTTCACCAAGCTATGGACTTCAAGTTTAGGAACAATTCTTAAATGTGATATGTGTTTTACTGCAGAAGGAGGTAAACATTGAACTCAGTGTTTTAAATCTTTATAACAGGTGTATAAGAAATCACTCATATTCTCATTTCAAAGACAGAAGGTTGGAACATGAAAGGTTTGGTAAGGTCACCGAGAGAGAATGCTGAGATTCAGGCCCAGTAGGCATCAATCACAGCAACTTTATTCCTGTTCCACTATCTCAAGGTATCTAAAGCTGAAGAGAAATTAAAGAGTTATTGGGAATTATTTACCTTACAATAAAAGCATCTTTCTGGCTTCACCAATCTGGTATGTGAGGACCTCTGCTAAATAGCTAAGTGTAGGCACTGATGAATTTCACTGTGCCAGATGCTTTATAACCAGCTCCTGCTCTTACCCATCAGTGCATGACAATTTCCATTCATTTCAATTATTATTGAAAAAGTATCCAGTACCATGAATTATGCAATATAATTGATATGCAGTGATTGGTTTTCTCAGCATAGATGTGTTAAAACTGAGGCTGTGGCTAAAGCTTTTATATTGTGGCTTACTTGGGACGTAACTTCAGTTAAGTGAAGAGTTAGTGAGAGTGGCAACCAGGGAAGCCAATGTGAGAATAAATGACAGAACAATGGCTCAGACCATGTAGCTAGTACTCAGTACCTTTGAGGGGTGTGCAACTAACTTTTGGCCTGTTTTGGTTGGGCAGGCTCCAACAGGTTCCAGCTAAGAGTCAGGAAAGTCTCTGGGCAGGAAGCAGAGGTGTGCAACATATGCTTGGGGTAATCATTGTCCATGGAGAGTTTGAAGCCTCAGGGATCTTTGTGTTAAGAGCCATGAGATAAGGCCAACAAACTGTGATGTAGTGAGCCAGATCTCTGCTATAGTACACTAAATGCCAGTCCTCGTCACCAAAAAAAGCCAATAGTTAACTAGACGGATATGTATCAAATACATAAGAAGGCTTAATAATTCAGAGTTTGAGGTATCATGAAGGAAAAGCACATGTGCCAGGAGAGATGCAGACAGGCAAGCTCACCTCGGGTTGGGATGGGGAGAGAAGCTTCTTCAGGAAGATGACATGTAGTCCGAGCTTTACAGAAAAAGAAAGGAATGACCAGGGGAGAAAGAAAGGTAGGTAGGATCTGCACAAAGAATGCCTTTGTAGAACAGAGTCGGAGCAATTTATGCAAACAGAAAGAAGACCAAGAGGACCTAGCAGAATGAGAAGGTGAAGAGAGCAGGGAGAGATTCCTGGAGAGGCAGGCAGCTGCTTCTGGATTTCACTTTGGGCAGGAGATGAAAGCCAGTAAAGGTGTTTTAATAGTTTGACATTTCTCTCTGTGTTTTTTTTTAATGAAAAAGAAACTTGTGCTATGCAGTAAGAAGAACAGGCAAGCTTTTCTGAAACTAGTGGTAGGCTGGGGAAGGAATTAATATGCTGACCTAGACTATAATATGACACTAAGGGAAAAGAAAACTGGGCAGATTATAGAATCATTTTCAGCTCTAGAGAATGTGTTGATGAATAAAATATTAGGTCAATAAAGAAGGAATTTTAGGGTAAATTCCAACTTATTAACTAACTTACAAATATATATTGATTATTCTATATATACTTAGGTCAGGCTGGTAAATGTTGATGAACTCTGCCCTGACTTTTGAATGACTTACTCTCCAGTTTGGAAGATAGAGAAGAAACAAATGATTCTGCTGGCTGTGCTTGTTCTGTATCACTAAAAACTAACACCAGCTACATCCATGTGTCCAGTTGACAAGAAATACACTATACTAGTAGATAGCTTCTCCATTATCCAAAATTCACTAGAGGAATCAATTACCAAATGCTCTTTCACCCTTCTTTACTGTTTAACTAAATGAATCTCACACCTACCTAGACATATAAGGTCATGAGTTTCTAGCAGTAGCTGCCTCCTAGCCATGGAAGCATTAAATGAATCAGAATTATCTAGGGTTAGTAAGGCAGTGTCTCTGAGTTTGAGTCCCAGTTCTGGTATTAGAAGAGAGAAAGCTAATTCAAGAAAAATGTTCTCTGACCTTTATGTGAACACCTTCACACACACACACACACACACACACACACACACACACACACAAACACACACACACTATGGGGATTAAAAAAGAGGTAGGGAGAAAGAGACAGACAGACAGGCAGATAGACAAGCAAGCAAACAGACAGACAGGCAGGCAGACGAACAGACAGACAAGACAGACAGGCAGACAGACAGACAGAAGCATAAAGAGGCAGAGAGACAAATGTTCTTGGCATAAAGCTTTATTGCTGTTTTGGTTTTTGTCAGAATCCAAAGCCATGGCACCCTCCCAACAGCTCTGACTCTGGAGGTGTTCTCAGCTGCACTGTGTGGTGCTCTTAGTCCCTGCTGTGAGGGTGACATTGACAACGCTGCCTATGCTTCCTGGATTTCGTTCTCCGTGTCTTTGACACTTCCTTGTAGAAAACTCCATCTGCTGCAGAATGCACACCATGTGTTGTCACAAAGTGTCACTGAGCATGTACCAAGGTGAGCCCTCCAGATTAAATTTAGAGAGAGTAAGGTTCCTCATAATCCTTTATTCTAGAGAAACCCTGCCACGTGCAGACTTCTCAAAGTGGAAAACCTAAGGATCTTATCTATTTCTCATCCTGGCATGGAGGTCAGAAGAAACTGGGTGTTGACTTTTCTTTCTGAGAGGAATTACATTGTGCTGAAGTGTGTTGATGGTGGCAACACTAAAAACCCTGATGTGTGATTCTAGATGCTTACTTTCCTTCAGAGTTATTTTATCACTTACCTAGCTTCCATTCAACATCCAAAAGTTAGTGATTTTGCTTCAGGCATGCTAGATTAAATTTTTAATGAAAGCCCAAGTAGATATAAACCTGAAATTAATTTTTTTTGTTTTGAATTCATGGAAGGTAAATTTGTTAGTTTTTAAGTGTATTTGTTACAGGTGTGCCAGTATATTTGCTTACTGATATCAGGAAAGACAAATACGAATGGCTTCTGCTCCTTCAAGCAGTTCTAATTAAACTCAGCAGGTCACCCACAAAAGAAAGATCAGAGAAAGAAAGAGGGTAGTGGTGTAGTAGGGGCCTGCTGAGAAGAGGAATGGTGTTAGTGGAAGAGAGAAAGGAATGAGAGGCTAGCAGAGGTGAAAACGCCTAGCATATATTACATGTATGAATCAAACTGTTGATGGATAATATTATTTTAAATTAATATTCTGGAAAAAAGAAAGGGAATGAGAAATGGAGAAAAGCTAGTCTTTCCCTATTCTTGCTCACAGGGCACTTCATCCCCTAGCTCTGTATTTGGCTCAAAGGCGAGGAGCGAAACCTTGTAAGGCCAACTGTGCGGCAAGAGCTCCTGTGTTTGTTATCTCAGTTTGTGTGGTAGGTACAGGACTGAAAATGTCAGTGGCCTCTTGCTTCTATGTGGTAAAATAAGAAAGGAGAGGAGATAGAGGAGAGAAGAGAGGAAAGGGCTAAGTGTAAATGAATAGATGGGAGGGTAGGGGAGAGAGAAGGAGGAAAAGAGGAGAAGGGAAGAGAGAGAGGAGGTGAGAGTAAGATCTGAAGGTGGTAGCTGAATCCTTGAATAAAGCTTTCCCGAAGAGCGATAGGCTATGGCAGCCATGAGCCTGTACTTAATCTGCACTCTCTCCTAGTTTCACCTTTGTTGCTGAGATACAGTATCCTGACAACAAGCAATTTAGGGAAGAAAAGGCTTATTTGGCTTACACTTACAGGTTATAGTCCTCCACTGCAGGGAAGGCAGACTAGCAGGAGCTAGAAGTAGCTAGTCCTCTCCCAAAAGTCGATGACAAGGAAAGGAATTGTGTTTGCTTGCCTGCTGGTGCTCAGCTTGATTCCTCTGCTTATGCTATGGAGAACCGTGTGCATAGAGGACACATATTAGATAGGCTTGATTTCTCCACACTGCCCAGATAAACTCCCATGGGCCAAGCCAACACACTGTCTACAGCCCTGCATTGAGGCTCCCCTCTCAGGTAATTCTTGCTTGTATCAGACTGACAATTAAAGCCTCCCATCACATGTTGATGTATAGGAACTGAGGCATCTTGACAAGTACACAGTGATCTTTACCTCCTGTATTTTAGCAAGAATGCAGCCTACTCAAGAAGCTTGTGTTATGAAATCTTTGCATGTACACACACTCATGTGTATACACACACACACATCAAGTCTGGGTCACATGCTTAATAAGAATATGATTAATTGTCAAGTAAACAAATTTAAACATGTTAAGGCATATGATTGCCATTTTATAAAATTCATATCCATGTGATTATATAACAAGTAGACTAGAAAGACTTATGCTACAATTTAAAGTAGTATACCATAGGTAGGATTAAAACTAGTTTTAAGTTTGCTTTTCTTTATGGTTTCTATTTCCTAGTCTTCTACAGTTCCAATGAACTGCTGTATAGTCTAGATAATTTATCAATGAAAATCTACAAGCTTATGCTTTTGAGTTAATAAGATATCTTCACGTAGCCATCCCACAGTGCACTCAGAATGCTTCAAGTGTTATGTCTGAGAGCATCTGTACATTTGCCTTCTAACTGTGGTCCTTTAGGTGTTTCTGTACTTGCCATTGTATATGCATACTCTCCTACCCAGCAACTTTTCTATTGTGGTGTTAAAACATCATGGCCAAGGCAACCTATAGAAGCACAGGTTTGCTTTGGCCTTAGAGTTCCAGAAAGATAAGGTGTCATCACTCTCATGTGAGGCAAACATGGCAGCAAGCACCAGGAATGTCAGTGGGAACAGAATGTCAGTGGGCACGGCAGCTGAGAATTCCCATCTGAAATCCCAAACAGGAAGCAGACACAGAGAAGCTGAGATGACATGAAACTTTTGAAACCTCAAAACCTGATCCCAATGACACACTTCCTCCAGCAAGGCTACACCTCCTAAGCTTCCCCGAATAAGGTTACCAACCATGGAAAATATGGAGGGCATCTCATTTAAGCCAACACAAGCTCCTCCGTTGCACTGTTAGTTTAAGTTGGTAATACTCACTTCCAAGTGGAGTAAAGGAACCCAGTTATGACTACAATTGTTAAGGTAAGGGGCAGGACAGTAAGCCTTCCTGGGAGGGCAGTTAGAGTTATCTGATGAAAAGATGGAGTGTCAGGTTCTTAGATAAACAACACCAAACTTCTGGGGGGGGGGGGGGGGAAGGGCTGGAGTGGAACAGGTGAAACAGGAGACACTGGCTCTTGGCATCGAAGCCTGTTAGAGTTAATTTCTTCTACCATATAGTCCATTGTAAAGTAAACAAGGTTGGAAAGAAAGTTCCCACAAAGCTCTAAATACCCTCAACCAGAACAGGATGAGGTTTCCTAGGGTAATGAATCAAGTAGTAATGAAAAAAACGCACATACGCCAGCGGCTTGCTTTCTCAGGTCAGAGACTTGCTACAGCCTCCTTAAAGATACTGTCATCGCTCTGGCACAGAGCTTTCCCTTTGTAGAGGGCTGACTGTCATGCGAGGTCTGGCATTCAAAGCAAAGGCTGAAGGAAAACAGCAGTGACGGCTTGGCGTGGCTCGCGCCCAGCCTTGGCTTGCAAGTTCGCTCCTTAACGGGAGGCTTAGGAGTTTCTTCGGTGTGTTGGGTGGAAACGGTCTATGTCTGGTGAATTTCACAAACAGATGGATACGCTCCTATTTCCAAGCATGCGATTCAGCCACTTGGACCCAGCAATAACTGCCACCCATTTCAAAGGGGCTGGTGTAATGCGGTCCTTCTATCTGAGCTCAGATCTATTACGAAAATCAAGCTGCATGTTTTTCCAGGTGCTACCATCTTGGAAACAAGGCACGGGGGAACTAAAAAATGTGCCTCAGAACCTAATGCGCAAGCCTCCAATTAGGCTCTTATTCTTAAATCCAGTTACTGCAGGCTCTTTTTGCTAATATACACAGATCTACTTAAATGTCTTTCAACTCTGTATATACCACTTTTACTACTGATGAGTTATTTTGAAAATGTTTTGTAAATGCCATTAAATTAAGTGAATAATTGGCATTGTAGCCTACTTTTGTCTGCCCTCCCCCTCCCAATCTGAGTGTGAAATTAGGCAATGCCTGTTGACTGTCAGGACAACGAATAGAGCAGAATGACTACATAGCGAACAGTCTCCCTGACAGAAGATCTCTGAAACCAGACCAGGAAAAACAGCAACATGAAATTCAATGCCATTCAGAGACTCTGAATCCCTGTCTATCTCTCTCTTTATGACAGTCTGTATTTCAGGCCAGTTTTATTCCATCCTCAACCCCAAAATGACATGAAGAGCAAAGAACAATTTTCCCACTGAACACTGTTATTCTGAATTATATTTTTAAAACTTTTTGCCCAAGTTAGTCATATGTCTAAAAATGCATAGAGTATTCTCTTAAGCAAGAGTATGACTCAAATCCTCACCAAAATACTTGCAAAAGGATTTTGGCATGCTCTCTCTTTGAGTGGGGTTGAGCCTGGACCAAATAGTGGCGGAACGTTTCTTAAACATAGAGGTTGCTCCTGAGTTCCAGGCTTAATGTAGCTGTAGGATGAGGCAGTTCATTGGGCACCACATAAACTGTTCTGTAATACAAGGAAAAATAGAACAGACACTGAAGGAGTTGACCCAGTCTTGCTGCCAAATGTCTCCTCCTTGGTGAATTTGGAATCTGACCTTATCTTCTTTACCCCACCCCACCACTTGCCTTCAGTGTTCTCTGCATGCAATCATATTTCATCCTGTCTCCCAGATTAATCCCCAATTTAATACAGCTGATTATAAATCTGGCTATTTCCATAACATTAAAAACCTCCCAGTTTGTCCAGCAACCCCCATCCCCCTACTATCATGATCCTACAATGATATTCAACTAGTTTCTAAATGTTTCTGGAAGCTTCTATGGGAAGTTTTCTCTTATTTTCAAACTGGATATCTTGCCTATTCTTTCCAAATTACTCAGCCAAATTATCCATAGCAAATAAACAGATCCTCTGTGGATTTCCTGGAAAAGGGTGGGTTGGATTTTTAAAAATATGATTACCGTATGGTGCAAAAGCCCTCAAGTTGGTAGTACAGACATAAAGAACCAGGGT
The DNA here is from genome assembly GCF_947179515.1 of Apodemus sylvaticus. NCBI lineage: Eukaryota > Metazoa > Chordata > Mammalia > Rodentia > Muridae > Apodemus > Apodemus sylvaticus. The sequence continues at coordinate 24,158,445 of NC_067474.1, forward strand.
GGCAACTCCACAGCTAAGGCTTGGAGAACATAAGGGAAGAGTGGTCAGAAAAAGCCCAAAAACCAGAGGACCAAGAAGTCCAGTCCTCTGCAAATCCTGTTGCAAGATTGTGTCTTCGAGAAAGAGCAGGGGTTATTTATAGAAGAATTTAATACCTTAGTGATATGGTTGCCTCAGTAATATCAGAATGATGACAATACCAACTGACACACTACAACAGAGAGGGAAAGCTCATGGCGTCCACTGTCACAGGAAGAACTTCCTGCTGACAATTAATAACTTCTAAGAGAGGGGAATTAGTCTGACCCAGGAATGAGCTCTGTAATTGGTTATCCAGTTTCACATGGTTGACCCTGGGATCGTACGCATACAGACAACAGTGAACAGCCTCGGCAGGTGGCACTTAGCTACTGGTGCATACATACATGGCAATATTTATTACAGAAAAAGAAGCCATGAGTTTGAGAATGAGCTAGCAGTGGGACGTGGGAAGAGCTGGAGAGAGGTGTAAATGGTATAATGACGTTTAATTTTCAAAACTGCAAAAACAAAAAATGAACCACTGTCACTGGCAAGCTTCACCATGGAAAGACTAAAAGTAATCTGATAGGTACCTACAAGTGGCTATTTAAACAGTTGGTTTTTTTTTTCAAGAAAGATCTTTAAAAAATACTATGAAGCACAAAAGATATTGATAATACAAGTTGTCAATGCGGAAAACATAAACACTTAAATAATAAAATAAAAATGCCTATCTAATGATATTTAATACATTGAAATATAACATATCCGCATTAAAAAAAAAACACATGTGACAAGAACTGATATTCAAATAGGTCTGAAATATAGCTCTCACTCTCCCAAAATATGAATTTACTTTTGTAAAATTCACGTGAAGACTAAGGGGACTTGTGAGAAAGGAATTCAAAACACATACGAAAAATTGGAGTATAAACATATTTAGTTATATCTGGTACATTTTTGTGTGTGCTTCAGGTGATATTTCTCACTAAAAGCCAATATCAAAGAGACACCATGGGTCCCTGGATAATAGTTCATTCTGAGTTGAACATATATCAAATTCATAAACAGGATCTGAAAGAGAAAGTCATGATTCTGCATTTAAAATATAACCATAATTTCAATCTCCATCCATTTCTTCTGGAAAAGAACTGACCAAGCAAAGTTAAGATCAAAATATTGTCATTATTCATAGTTGCTTTCTGGAACTTAATGGTACAATCCTATTGCTAAAGACACCACATCCTTTAGTCACAAAATATGGAGAAATAAAGCTGGTATTCAACAGAAGGTTTATCCCTTCTGGTTAACTTTCATAGTGCTGGAGTGTGCCATGGTTGTCACCAGAAGGGCAAAATAATCAGTCTTACCCAGTTGTGAACTCTATGTACTATCATAATGGCTGGCCTGACACAATATCCCCACTGCTACTCTGGTGGCACAAATGGAATCAGAATATGCAACCACTTTCTTCTTGGCTCTAAGACTTGCTCCATAGATGAAATCTGTGCTTGGTTATTAGAGCCAAGTACCTATGACTATGTAGGTCAAAGGCCTTAGGGGGAAAATATAGTGCCATTACTCTGCTAACTGTGCACTTACTCCCAATGACTTATTGCTTATCCATTAGTGCATTTCTCAGTCTTCATCAGAGAAACTTCTATTTCCAGTAAATAATCATTACCACAGAGTTCCATAACTGGTAAAGATACAAAGAATAAGAGACTAAGAAAAGTTGTACCTTAAATTGAACATTTATATCATACCCCTTCATTTCAAGGCTCAGAGATCATAGCAAAATAGGAGTACAAAATACTGTACAAAAGTTATAAGTGGGGGATGACTTTAAGAAAAGTGTTTTCTGGACACAACCAAGAAACTGCACATAGGAAGCCACAGTGGTTTGTGAAAGCATGCATAAAACCTATATAAACTTAAGACAGACAAAATTCCAGCATGGATCAGGGAGGTGGACACAGAGTTCCACCCCGAGCTGAGGAGCTAATGGTAGTAGATACTGTTTGGAAGAGGGGAGATAGATATTTTTAAGGGTGTGGCCCATAGCAGGTCAGCCATGTTCCAGCAAAATATTTAGATAACATAGTTTGTGTTTTTAAAAGGATACAAAGTAAGTTGCAGAGGTGTTATATATGCAAGGGGTTATATATATATGCAAGGGGAGGACTTAAAGGGTGTGGTCAAAATATATTGTATAATATTCATAAGTAATCCATACAAATATTCACAAATAAATATAAAAACAAAATATGGGATTTCAAATAACCTTACAGTAGATATCCTGCACCTGAGCATTTAGAAGAAATCAAAGACTTGGCAAGCACAAGAATTCATGCTAGTTGTCCTTTAAAAAAAAATAGGCCAAAAGACTGACACACCCTGTCCCATTCACAGAAGCTCAAGGTACTGCTAAACTGCTGTAATCTAAAATCCAGCACACTATGATCAACAATTGGTATCCATAAGTATATTTCTGTAATATTATTTAAAATATTTTTAGAGTTGAAGTTTTACTATCTTTTCTTAAAACAAATGGGGCTTCACTGAGAAACCTTGATATTAAATTTAAAAAGAATTAGTTCAATTTCTTAAAAGAAAACATACAATATACAGATACATATTGTGAATTGCTGATGCTTTTCTCTATTTTGAATGCAGATTCTCAAAAACTGAAAATGCATCTGCCATGTTATACAATCACACCATTTCTGAGTATTTACCCAAAAACTCCATGTCAACATAACAAAAAAATATTAAATTTAAATGTAAATATTTATTCAGCAGCATTTACAATAGTTAAGCTATGAAAGCAACCTTATATCAACAACAGAAGAATGGAGAATAAAGTTGAAGTTAAATTTTTTGATATGTATGATTAATTTTATAAGAGGATGGTAGACTTGATTATGCACTTTGTTAAAAACAGTGACTTGGATCCTAAATATATAAAGTATACCCTTTAGAAAAACTAAATTTCCTTATTTTTACAGCACTGAATAAGAGACAAATTTAAAATGAAAATTCATTTAACATTTTCCATCTACCTTGAACAGAGTATCCCTGTACTATTCTTTGTTTGTTTGATTAATGGATTGATTGATTTTATATAGGATTTTTGTAACAAGGTTTCATGTAGCACAGGTTGATCTTAAACTCATTATGTACCCAAGGATGACCTTGAGCTTCTGATTCTCTGTCTTCCGCCTCCCAAGTGCTACGATAACACTGTGCACCAGCTTGCCCAGCTTATACGAGGTTGCTAATGGGACCCAGAGCTTTCTGCAAGATAGGCAAGCACTCTACCAATGGACCCACATCCCAATTCCAGGCCCTGTTCTCTTTCAAACCAACATCAATTGTAGATAGAACATAGGTATTAAATCATATAAGCTGCCTGCAGTTCGCAATGCCTAGTCCCAGGTTGAATCAGTGTGGCCGCACTCCATGCATAAATCAAAACACATGGACGATTCTTCTTTCAAATAGCCTATATTCTGACTTCCCTGGTGTACATTTCTAGAGCACTGCATTTCCTTCCATTTGGAATCTTGCTGGGATAGTTTTCTTCCTGGAATACTCTGTTCTTCCTCAGCCCTACTTTTATTTGGTATTTCCATCCTACATTTCCAGCCTTTCTGAGCATGCCGACTTTCTGTGTGAATTCACTCACATTAGAGCCACTTAAATGTGCCAAGGAAAAACCCAAGGGACAATACCATTGCTAAATGTGCCCCAGCACTGCATCTGTCCTTCCTTGCTTTCTATTTCTTTTTATGAGCTCATTTCTGGTTTTACCAAGTCCTTTATTCCTGCTGTAACTGTTTTATCCAACTTTAAAAATACATTTTAAAGCAATACAATTATTTATAAGAAGATCGAAGAAACAAGATGGGATAAAGAATATATTTTATATGTGAACTTTTCTTCTATCACCTGGAAAAGGTTGCAATGTTACTACAAATAAAAACATTAATGGTCTTTTGAGCTGTGAGTATAAATTGATACAGTGTTTCTGGAAGGTAGTTAGGAAATATGTATCAAAGAGCTTAAGAGCATTTAGTAATGCAATTCTATCTTTGTGAATTTATCTGGAAAAAAATAACTAAACAAGTATACCAAGACTGATATAAGAGCAGGTTTATTGCAACATTGAGTAAATATGGAACTAAACATAATCTTCAATAACAGGGAATTGTTTCAATAAAATAAGATTACATGTACATATGGAAATATATACAGATATTATGGGTATTGACTTAAGTTTGTGTTTACAGTAATGGAAGTACACTGATTTTATGCTATTAAATGGAAATGGCAGGTTGCAAAGTCGCTAGGTGTAGAATGAACCCTGCTAGGTAATAAAGACATCTGCATGTGTGTGCCAGAGCGGAAAGCCTGGATTCCATTTGCTGGCATGCCTGTCCAGCATGAGAGAAAGGAATAATGGAGAGAAGTGTTAGGACACTGGTAAAGGAAAAGGAAAAAGCAGGAACTCGGACTGTTAACCAGCCCGCGTTGGTCTTAACCCCTTTTGAGTCAACCTAAAGAAGTCAGTTCCAAGCTAGTGGAGTGCAGGGGCCTTGAGTGGGAAGGGAGTGGAGGCGCCTAGTTCTACCTGTGGAGAGACCAGTCTGGTGACAGCATGACTCTTTCTTGCCTGGGCAAGGTACCTAAACAGCACTGAGAGCAAGGAGCTCGCTAAAAAAGAGGAAAGATTGCTTATAAAATTAATAAATTTGGCCCAGATTTCTTGTCCTGGCTGATGAAACAACTCACATGGGCGCCCAGGGAGAATTGGTCAGCTCATATGGCTACCTTTCCTGGGGATGGGGCAAATAAAGTCCTATGGCAAAGACCTGGATTTAGGACAGTAATAAAAAAAAATCTGAAAACCATTTTTTTAAATAATCACTTGCATTTTCTTAGGTTTTGTATAAGAAACATATGACAAAACATGCATTCTTCAAAAGATAGATAGTAGGGTAGACAGGTAGGCTGGTGGTCCCAACTATGCAAATCTCTCAGTGTTCATGCCTACATTGATTAGCTGTAGCTTTTGAAACAGTCCTACAAGTTGAGCTTAAAGCAAACAATACACTCTCTTAAGTTCTGGGCGCTGTAAGTCTGAACTCAAAGGGGTCAAAAGGGCCAGACTCTAAGGGAGATTTATTTTTTTCCACTTCTGGAAGTTTCAGGTGTCCTCACTGATTTATACCGATTTAGAAGACCCACTTTATTCCAGCACAATGACATCTCAGTTGGATTTTATTATTGAAAAGTCATTATTTTTAAATAAGCTCACACATTATAACTTACTGGTAATTGGGATCTCTGAAGACACACTTCAGTTTTTAACAGCACCCCATGTTATCTCTCCTATACCTTGACTGTAGGCCTTATAACTTGCTGCAACAAACAGGAAAGCAATGACTGATGCAGGAAAAGCCCATGAGGCCTTGAGCACTGGGTCCTCATCACTATGAGCGCTATCACCAACAAGTGAAGAAATCTGGATAGAAGGCAACTGAACCAAGCAACTCATAGGTTGAAAGGTTATCTTGGGTTCTGCTTTAGGGATTTCAGTCCATGATCAATTGGCCTAATTGTTTTGGGCCTGTGGTAAGACAGCACAGCAGTCTGGGAGCAAGCAGCAGAATCGAAGCATTCATCTCAGGCTGAGAAGTATGAGAAAGACTGGTACCTCACAATCTCCTTTGAGGTTACAGCCCGGTGACCTAAACCTTTCCAACCCTCTCAATCCTACCACAGTGCAGACCAAGCCTAGACACGTGCCTAAAGAGAGGACAATTAAGGTCCAACCTATAACATCAAGTGTCGCTTTGGGGCATAGCATAGAAAGAATGGAAATATGAAATCAGGCTACCCCAGATGCTCCAGATGCGTCCAGCCTTCCGCCCAGCCTTATACTGAGCCCACCTATGTGACAGCACCTCTGTGAAACCACGGTGTTTCCTAGGCAGATCGCAAAATTGTGAGAAGTTACACACTACTACTTCCAGGAGCTAATGAGTTTGGAGATTGCAGTACCAGGAAACCAATGGATGCTGCCTTTACTAAGAGATAAACACAATTAGGGTTGACGTTCTTCAGCCTCCCGTTCTAGAATCATGAATTTAACTAGAATAGAAAAGAGCATTGCAAATAATGTAGTCTGACTTCATCATGTCACAGATACGAAAACTGAAACCCTGCAACTCAAAGCAACACAGAAGAGACAGGCGCCTGTCTGTACACTGCTGGCTCTCTCGGCATTGTCCCAGGTCACACAATCTAATAGGAGACTACTGAACTAAAGGTGGGGCCAGCTCATGGCTATACAGTTATTTATGTCACTTTCAGGGTTAGAAATCAGCTTCCCTAACTTCTAGTCTACAGTTCTCTTCCTTTGGGGAGGGGTCACATCGAGCACACAGTGTGTGTAATATTCTCACACACGTAGCTGAGTACTGTTCTAGCAAGTGTTCTTTGTCCCAGAGTAAGGTTTGAGAGGGAAAGATAGCATTTGTCATCTTTCCTAGCTGTGACATCTCTTTTTCTTCTATTCTTTCCCATCCTAAATCCCCCAGCCTTGGCTATATAAGTAAGAAGTCTTACCCCTCCCCACCAGCCACTTCATGCAGGCTGGATTAATGAGGTTATGTCTCCAAAGAACTTTGAGTTCCTTGGAAGAAAGGCATCAACATGCAAAGCGGTGGTTGTTATTGCGATTACTTCACTGAGTAGGGTTTCACAGCTGTCCTGATGGAAAGGGGGCCAAAAAACAAAATGCCAGTTTCCCCCAACAGAGGAGCAGCTGGGACGGATTATAAATGAGACCTGTGTGCCCGGTTCTCTTTTTTTGTCAAAGCCCATCAGCCTTTCTCAGTGCCCTGCTCTCCCCTTGACAGCCCAGCAAGCTCCCTGAGCCAGACAGGTGTGGGCAAAGACGGCCTCCGAGCTCCGTGTGCAGAAGCCTGCTTGGCAGGGACAGAAAAACCTTATATTCTGAACTAGGGCCAACCCATTACCAGTGCTCAGTAATGCAATGGATTTCTGCAGTGGTGACTTGGGGTAAGTAAAACATTCACATTGCTCAAACTTCCCTCTGCTTTATGGGACAGGAGGGACAGAGGAGAGAGCAGGAAGAGGGTGTGCAAACTCAGAGAAATGTTACACTGGCACGACCAGAGCGCCTCTGCTCAACCCTCCTCTCTTTCCTTCCTTTTCTCCCTTCCCTCCTATCTCATCCTTCATTATTTCCTTCCTTCCTTTCTTCCTCCCTCCCTCCCTCCCTCCCTGCCATTTTTTAATACTATGTCAGGTACTATGTGAAATTCTCAGGAAATATAGACAAGTAAGACACGGTCTCTGAGGCAGAAGACATAGGGGCAAATGAAGCAGAGACAAATAAATGGACAGAAACTTCCACTGCACAGCACCTCCCCGGAGCCACATTGCTATGTACAATGGCAAGTCCATGACACCATGGAAGCACATAAAATAGATGTGCACCTAGTTTTGAAGGACCTTGGGAGACTTCTAAAAGGCCAATGGTAGGTTTAGTAGGGAAGAGGCTATATTAAGCATCCATGCCTCCATTAGTCCTAAAGTAACAGAAAATCAGTGTGTGTATATAGAAAAAAATAGGCCCAGCAGTGGTGGCGCACACCTTTAACCCCAGCACTTGGGAGGCAGAGGCAGGTGGATTTCTGAGTTCAAGGCCAGCCTGGTCCACAGAGTGAGTTCCAAGACAGCCAGGGCTACACAGAGAAACCCTGTCTCGGAAAACCAAAAAAAAAAAAAAAAGAAAAAAAAAAGAAAAAAAAAAGAAAGGAAGGAAGGAAGGAAGGAAGGAAGGAAGGAAGGAAGGAAGAAAAGAATGAAAGAAAGAAAGAAAGAAAGAAAGAAAGAAAGAAAGAAAGAAAGAAAGAAAGAAAGAAAGAAAGAAAGAAAGAAAGAAAGAAAAAGAAAAGAAATAGTATCCTCCATTCTGATATATTATTCCTCTTATGGAACAGTCTTGTGTCAAGCACAACTGAAAACTTTAAACGTAATTGCTCTTTCAAGCCCCATTGATGATCTTATAAAGCAGATTTTATCACCATGTTCATTTTACTAAAGATAAAACTTGGACCCAGGAAGGTGAAGGGACCTACTTAAGGCCACAGAGTAAGAAAATAAGAGCTTCATGTGTCTTTCCACACAGCTTACACAGAGCACATGCCTGGAAGCTGACACGAAGCTCATCATACAGAGACCCACCCACTGCCAACACCACCTCTGTGAACTCTGGCATGATTTGAGTTCTCTCTAAAGGTCTGGGCTAGCAAGGCACAATGCTAAGAGTGATTTCTTCCAAAATGCTTACTAACCAAACACAACATTTCCATGTGCAGAAAATGTGGGTGTCCTAGTTTATTTAGAAGAATAGGTAAGCACACCCACATTTTCTTCAGAACTGATAACTTATTCAGGGAATTGTGTCCTTGCTTTTTAAAGTCATAACTTCAGTTACCTATTTGATCTAGCTTTGCTGAAGTATGACAAATAGGATTGTGTATATTAAAAGTGTACAACATGGTATTTTGATATACAAGGACATTATAACATAATTATCAAAATCAAGCTTAATCATATATTCATTTCCTCACATGATTGCATTTTGTATCTTCCTCTCTGTCTCTTTCTTTCTCTCTGTCTTTGTCTCTGTCTCTCTGTGTGTATGTGAAAGCTTGAGAGACAGAAGAGGCCTTTACACAGAATTGGATGCAGAAATAAATTGAAAAAAATAGTATTAGTCAAGAAGAAAGTTAAGTTGTACCTAAGAAGGGAGAATTTGGCTCTTTTAAATTATAGCTTTTCTTTGTTCTAGAGTTTTCTCTAATCCTTTCTCTTGTCTCTCTAGCTAGGTTTTTAGTTCCTAGAGGCCCAAGACCTGTTAAAATCATTTTCTATCCTCAACAGCATACATCCAACCTCTCCTTGTGCTTGCAAGGATGATCTTGCTGTATCTTTAATAAGGAATTTATCTCAGCATCTCTTAGGATAGAAGATCTCTCCAGGACATCTAAGGTGGACCATGCACACTTCCAGTGAATGATTTTGATCTGAAAACAGAAGACTCTTGATCAAACTCAGGGATGATTGATAAATGAAATTCAAGCCAAAGGCTTCCAAATATCCCAAGAAATTTCTTCAACGTCCTGTGCACTTCTCACCACTCAGCTCTTAGTGTTCCTCTCTGTGAACAAAAGAATGTTTTTAATCTCCTTGACCATGATGCTGTTTTTCTCTGTAGTTTACCAATCTTAAGATTTCCCCATAATTCATGACTCTTTCAATATCAATATTTTTGCTGTGTTTAAGATTTGGGGACGTGCATATCTGTTTAAAGGAACTCCAGCCATTTTCTTTAATGTATTCTAATAATCTGACATAGGTATTGTATTTAGTGCTTCCTGCTTAAGCAGAAGTCCTTTGCTGATACAAAGAATAAAGCCTTAATCATAGAAATCTATGGGAGCAGAGACTTTACTTCTAGCATGGTATTAGTCTCTGTATTTTTTATGCATCATTCCATCAAACTTGACAATGACTTTCTGAGATAGACTTTATTGTTGTGTCCACACTACAGTGAAAGATAATGCTAGGATTCAAATAAGCCTAATTCCCTGCTTCTACCTATTTTCCCTAAGATAACCAGTTCTCTAGAATTGGTCACATTTACCTCCCACATACACAGGGAAATGGTGGACACACATAAGTAGTGTGCCTATGACTCCAAATACTACCAGTGCAGATTCTGGTTAGTTGGAGATACTGTTCTCCTTTTGTGGTTTGAACAGTAAGGTCAGAAAAGGAAAGAGGGAATTGTTCCTGACTGTTTTGTAGCATGCACCACATCTGAGTGCCAGAAGTAAGTGACATGTAAATATGTTTGAGCCCCACAGCTCTGCCTTTGTCAACTCCAAGATCATCCCAGTGACAAAGACACACAAGACAAGAGGCTGGCTTTCCTGCCTCAAAGTTCACTGCTTTCACTTCTTACTGTGCCCAGGCATATGTAACCCAGTTGTCATCCCACAAACCTTTCTTTTGCATGTGCCATTTTCTCTAAAGTAAGCACAAGAAGAGCTCTAGGAGGACAGAGACCAAACAAAGAAACACAGATCTGGGACTTGCCATCTGGTTAAAGAAAATGTCTCTGCGAGGCTTTCCCAGAGTCTGAGGCATGGCTGTCCACAGTAGAAGCCCCAATTCCCCATTCTCTCCAGCTCTCTGCACGTGGCCTGGCTTTGAAGTCCCTGATGGTGTCTGACTTCATGTGCTGATGGTTTTCTATGGTGTGTGATGTGAGAAGAGCCATGGGAGCTGTCACCCAGAAATAGCTTTCTTCCCATGGCTACCACAGGTCTAACGAGCCTCTCAGTCAAGCCTTCTGGCCTCCATCAACATGCTTACAGCTCACTGTACACTGCAGGATGTTGGCCATCTTCAGTCCTTTGCTGTTGTTCCTAGAAACAAATGGAGAGAGAACTGAACATCCAAAGTCTCAGGGCAATGCCTTCCCCCTGTAGTCAGATGGAACATCTTCCCTTTCAACAATATGCATAGTTGTCCATGTCATAGACAGGTCTGTACCCCTTACTGTCTAAGACCCTTTGTGAAAGAGAGTGTATCTTACTCTTGATCTTCCCCAGAACCTGGCAAAGCACCTGAGGTGTAACCAATAAGAAAGAAGCATTTTTGAAAAGGTCAACAAGTAAACATGGCTTAAATCATTTTTAGTCTTCATAAATCCAGGAAGAGGAAATGAAATTCAATTATTTTCACCAGTTTGAACTACTCTTGGATGCACGGCCCTGGAAGAGAGGCTCACATTCTTAGCTAAAATATTCTTGGCACACTTGCTTGTCGTCCTCTTCATTTCTGGGCCATGCAGCACTTGTCTTAGTAAGTGCTTGGGAAACATTTGACAAAAGGAAGGAAGATCAAAGGGTTTTATTTTGAGCTGCAGGTTCCCTGTGAGAATGTGACTCTGTGGTACAGAGCCTGGATAGACAGTGACAGACAATTCAGAAAGGATTGGGATCCTCAAAGCCCAGTGCCTGTCAGAGGATTAGCCCTTCAGATGTGGTGCTGAGGACAGAACCTAGGGAGAACAGCTCTACCTTCTCAGACTGGCTTATCGCTGGTCATTTGGTCACATAAAAAGATCATAATATTTAAGTAATCTTTATATTATCACACCATATCATAATACTAATATTTTTTTTACCATTTATTATTATAGCCATGATAGGTTTTCCAGTAAGTACATAGTGATATTATTCCAACATAATGGAAAAAGTAAAGAAAAGTCATTACCGGGTTAAATTTTTTAATTATTTTATTATTTCATGCATGAGTTTTTGGCCAGTAGTAAGGCTGTATACCATGTGCATGCCTTGTGCCTGCAGAGGTCAAAACAGAGCATCAGATCACCTGAAACTAAAGTTAAAGATGCTTGTGAGCCACTATGTAGGTGCTTGAAATTGAACCCAACTCCTGTGGAGCAAGTGGATTATGCCATCAGACAGAAGAACTGGTAAGGTTGAGCAAGCCTAAACTCTGGGAATTGAGAAAAGGAAATGTGAGGCCAGCTCCCTACCAAACTACCTAATCTAGAATGGCCCACTGAAAGGGCCATGATGACCTGTCATGTAGTGTAAAAACCTGGAGTTCTCCATGCTAACGAGGTATCTAGATAGAATCCAAGTTTTAGCCAATGAGCTTCCTTTCCTGGGCATTCCTTCCTCCATACAAGGTATCTGATCTCTGGTTCACCCTCAATTAGATGTACGCATTGACATCTGCCAACAAATAAAGCAGTTTGGACAAGCAAGGACCATCTCCTTCATCAAGGATCAACGCAGGGGGAGACCTTCATCATTACGAACTGCACTAAATCTCCCGGAGAAGGCTTTCTCACTTCTAGCTCCTCTGTGCTCTCAGTGACTACTCTGTACTCACTCAGAACTAAACTGGATTCTGACCCTGTCCAGGCTCATCACCTTCCTGCCTGGTGCATAGGGAAAGCCTGGACCTGTGGACCACTGATCCCACCTCCCCGAGGTCCCCTGTGCCATCTGAGTACACAGGACATTGAGGCAGAAAAGCAGCCCAACAAACTCCTGTGAAAAAAAAAATCCAGCACATTTAAACTCTGAGCCATTTCTCCAGCCCCAATTATTTTGCCGTTTTGAGAGGATTTGGGATCTGAAAAGATGGCTCAGTCCATAAAATGCTTTTTGGGTAAGCACAAGGAGCAGCGTTCAGCTCCTCAGCACCCATATAAAAAACTAGGCATAGTGAAACACACTCTAACTGCAGTGTTGGAGAAGTGAGGATGAAAGATTCCAAGCGTGCTGGCCAGTTTGTGCCACTAACAAATCAGTGTGTTTCAGGTTCAGTGAGAGAACCAGGACCCAGTCCCAAGAAATAAGGTAGAAATCAATTGAAGAATATGGCTGATGTGCATTTATAAACTCAAATAAATGCATATGCCTCTGTTCCACAACACACACACACACACACACACACACACACACACACATGCACACAAAATTTTGCAGCAAGACAATAGTTTTTGAAAGCAAACATTTTGCTAAGAAAGAATTTCCTGGATTACACTACTGCCCATGTAACAGGTCAAGACTAGTCTTGAAGGAATAAATACTGTTTACACAAATTAGAGAAGGGAATATAAATGTTCACAGGGAGGCTGGATCAGAGGACCAAGAAAGATTCATAAAACAGCAGAATATCTCTTCCCTAGGTTCCCAAAACCCATAGAGTGACAAGAAACTGTAGACAGGTTGGGACCACAGTGAAAGCATTGGGATGTGTGGACTAGCTCTTGGCTTGGTTAGAATAGCTGGATATATACAGAATCTTGGATAGTTCATCAGCAGGTGCTTACATTGAAACAGGAGGGGTTTATACACTTGGGTCCTTGCACTCTGGTAGGATGGATGCTGGTATGAGATGTCACATTGTGGCCTTTTCTCAGAAACCACCAGTTTCTGAGGTTGCAGCTGAAATAAACCATCAGCCTCAAAAGCAGGGTAGAAATCTGTCGCCGAGAGTTTCAGAAATGGCAATTGTTCACGAGGTGGGAGTTCCCCACAAGAGTGGGGTGGGAGAGTAGGCGAGTCTTCAGGGAGGGGCCCCTGGATGGAGCGAGCCAAGCAGAAATAGACCAAAAGTACATCAGCCACAGATGTCAGCTGCAGGCGCCAGCTGTAGACACCAGCCATAGGGCAGTGCCAAGCATTCCTCTGCAGACACCGGGCACCTCACACCCATGCAACAAGGGCAAGCTCGGGGGCTTCCTTGCCACAACACCATGGACCATAGGACCAGGAAAGAGGGGCAAGAAAAGGAGAAATGAGCCGGAAGAACTGAGCAGAGAAATCCGTGGATGCAAAGATTGGGTTTTGAAAACTGGTTTTGAACTGAATTAGACTAAATAGTTACTGGGTATTTGTTGGGGGAGGGGGGTTGTTTGTTTGGTTTGGTTTTATTTTGGGCTTTTGTTTTTGTTTGTTGTTGTTGTTGGTGGTGGTGGTCTGTGGGGGGTTTTCATGTTTTCATGTTTTTCCCCTCTTCAATCACGCAAGGGCTAATGTGGGAGGGAAAAACATCAGATGAGATATAAAGAAAATAGCTAGTTTTCCTCACATGCCTGAATGCTGTATGAGAAATTTCAGAATGCTACTACTCACAGGCAAGTGTGGTCCCTATCAATGTCGTCATCGTCGTGGGGCTCAGCAAGGCTGTGGTTTACAGTTAAGTGAATTGGAAGTCCACCGCACATCAGCACACCCAGATTTCCAGACTTGACACCCTCTACTTATTTCTTTCTCCATCTCTTTTCTCATGCTTGACGCATCTCTCTGCTCTGTTCTCCTCTTTCTTGCTTCTCAAGTCCTTTCTTTCTCCCTCTCTGAAGATACAACATACACAAGATTTGCACACTACCTTGGAATGGCTTCTATGTGAGCCATTTGTCATATACAAGAAAACAAAAAACAAAAAACAAAAAAAAAAAACAAACTGAACTACATTAAGACCACAACAAACATCTCTGTGATACGATAAAGTTACAGGTGTCCCCAAAGGACCTTCCATATTATACATCAAGCAGGTCATTTGCACTTTAGGCTGATTAGGGAACCTGGCGGCGGAGGCTAACCCATGAAGGAGGCTGTCCCAGTGAGCCGATGACTACACTTGTGAGCGGCACAGACCCTGGAGAGCTGAGCAAGCGGAACATTCCTGGTGCAGTACGTTAATTCGAGTAACCTAATATAATGACCAAAAGGAAAAAGCAAGTCATGGCCCTGGAGAGTATCTATAGTCATAGGAAGAAGATGTGGAACTGCAAGTAAATAACTAACTGAGGTGTTTGTGCTAATTGTGTTTGTGCTAATCATAAGTTCTCCATGCAGAAAGATTTTGAGGTGCTTATTTTGAGGTTCATCATGCACACACACACACACACACACACACACACGCGCGCGTGCATACACAAAGAAGAATGATCCAATGACATTTCTGAGCATTTAGTAATTGGTAAAACTTTGGAAAATAGGAAGAGAGATTCAAATCCACACACAGGACACACAGACAGGCAGGTTGTGCCCTGCCCTGCCCTGACCTGACTCCTCTGTGACCTCTCTTAGTTTCTGCAAACTTTTAGCTCAGAAAGGGACATTTTAGATCGACTTAAGTTAGAAGTAATTGTGAGGCACGGGGATGGGTGCAGATGGACAGCTTTAGACTTAACAGGTGTCTTCCCTCAGAAAGAATTTCTCAAATGTCATAATCCATAGGAGGGTAACAGAAGGATATGACAGCCTACTATGTGACAGACATTTCATTAAGTATTTCATATTGATTGGGTCATTTAATCTTCTCGAGAATTCTGAGTCTTGAAATATCTCCATTCTACAGATAAGGAACATTGAAGCAGCTCTTTGGGTGATTCCCTCAATTGTCACGGGAGCTTCTTATACTCCTCTGTGTCTCCAGTTAGGGAAGCTCTACCCATATCCTCAGTGTGGCCCAGCTCTGAAGTGCTCCTTTGTAAACTTTCTCTTTCTTTTTCTGCGTGCGCACAGTAGGCGCACACATTGGTGGTGGAATGCAGGCTCTATGTGCATCAGTCAGAGGCCAGAAGAAGACATCACTCACTACCCTTGAGGCAGGGTTTCTCACTGACCCTGAAGTTAGACTGGCAGTCAGCAAGCTCAACCTGTCTGTCTGTCTGTCTCTACCCACAGTGCTATACTCAGACATGGAGTCATGCCTGGCATTTTACATGGGTGCCAGGGATTCACATTCATGCTTGTACACAGAGAGTGCCCTTAACTCCTGAGCCATCTACCTAGACCCTCTTGGAGACTTTGAACTTAAGTTCTCATTTGCAGCCCAAGTCTTCTTTAGAGCTTCAATCTCTTAGCAACTGAACCATGAATCTGCTGTTCAGAAAAACTTGGGTATCCTGAACTCAGTGAAGAAGACAGCATCAGGCAGAGCAAGATAAGAAGACAATGGAGAAACTGAGTGGAACTGAGGCATCAAGTCTTGTCCTACAGCCATGAAATATTCCTTGCATTCCCATGCGTAGTATAATACACACCTCCCCCTTACTTTAAAATGTGAAATGCTGTATAGTACAATAGAGTGAAATCTCTATTCTATATAATCTGTATTTCACTTCTTGGGTATTATCAAGGTAGATCCTGGCTGTGTCATTGATCTCTGCAACTGCAAACTAACATGGAGACCTTAAGTTTGTAACAGTGAAAAGAACTCGAACACCTGAATCTGACTCTCAGCTGTGACATGGGGGAGTCATTTACATCCTCCGAGTCCAAGCTTCCTAGATGCTACATGTTCTGATACTACACATTCCCAGGGCATGGAGAGGCTTAAACATTATCTATATATGTAAAGCTTGCAGCATGGAGAACACACAGTAAAGTAGCTCTTTGATAACCATGTCCAATTGACTATCACAGACATCTCAGACATTAGGAAACTTCTGTCTGAGATGTAAAACTACCAGATGCTAAGGGGGTTTCCCAGAGTTCAAATTCTTATTATTTCTCTGAGATAATGGCTAGACTTCAGGCATAGAGTTTATGGAATAAGCACTTGGCTATAGTTTGTTGATTTTTTTTAAATAGGATTTTTTTTCTGTTTGTATATTCTTTGCTGGATGATCAAAGCTACTCAAAACAAATACTCTAGAATTAATAATGATTTCTTATGTAATCTTCAGACACTGAAAATAAATCTTACCTTTGTAATGGAAGTTGACCAAACCTACTTTGATGGAGTGTAATGGGGGTGTCCTGTCTGGCTTGGCTTTAGGGTGGGGGCGGACCTGAAGCAATGCAGGAGAGTCAGCACAAGGAAGCACGGCTGTCTAAGGAGTGCCCAGCCATCCTACTTGCTGTGGTTGAAAAGCAAGACTCAGAGTCTCAGACTCTGACTGCCAAGATCCTGTCACTCTCAATGCACTCATTTCCAGCTGTGGCCCACAATGCCTCCTCAAACAAATTATTCTGCAATGATCGATCGTGCCCTGCTCCCTTTAGAAGGCCTGTAACCACATTTGAGCCCTGGACCGAAATACTGACTGACAGATTATTCTTGTTGGGGCCAGAAGACTTAAAGTGAAACATCTCCCAAATGACTTTCCAGTGTGGGATGTGCACAGGGCCCACACCTAACGCCCACATCAGCCTGCCTATACACTCAGCATCTTCCCCCAGTGGCAGCAGCCTCTCGGCTTCAAAGGAAAGGCCCATCTGGATTTTCATCTCTAAAACACCACACACAACCCTCAAACAAGCCACCATGTAGCTAATTGTTTGCCTCTCTTTATCTGGATAATATACTCCACAGGAAATCTTGTCTGTTCCTATAAATCCAACTCCTCCCCATTTATGCGCTTGGCCTATAACAAGTGCTTAATTTATATTTGTCGCATGAATGGGGCATCTCCCTGGTTTTCCACAAGGGAAAAGGAGTCCTAACAGTAATGCACAGGTCATAACTGGAACTCCAGTTTGTGTGCCTATCAAAAATAAGAAAATAGCCTAGAGAAACGGTTAAAGTACTATAGTTCAGGCAAGGGCACCAAAATGTGGATCTCAGAACCTACATAAATCCTGTACATAGGGTGGCCTAGCTGAAATCCCAGCACACAGAGGTAAAGACAGGAGATGCCTAAAGCATGTTCATTACTTAGGCCAGTCAGATTGGTGAGCTCTCGGTTCAATAATAAACCCCGATTCAATACATAAGATAGAGAATGATTGAAAAAGACATCAGGAATCCTCAGACCTCAGAAGCACATAGACATGCATATATATACAAGCACAGACACACACACACACACACACACACACTAAATAATAAACAAACAAACAAACAAATAAAATTACCAAATGTGGAAATTTTCCTTATTGAAATATGAGGCATATGGAGGTGCTTGTCTTGCCAATATAAAAATATAGGAAGGTACTAGTTTGTATCATTTATAGCTTATAAAATGTCATCAGAGATATAACAGTATGTTCTTGCTTTTAGTTACTTCTACTAATCTTATTCACTAAAATATTTGGACTAGCCACATGAGCCACTTCAGTAATTAATATGTCAAAAAATTATGGTGGTTGAATCTCATAAAATTCAGAAGTGTGATGTTTATATATTTTGATACATGGGAATGATTTAAGGGAAATTCTAGAAATGTTTTCACCTCAGAATGCAGCAAAAATTGTTTAAGCATTCTTCCTCATTTTGTTAAAAGTTGTCCCTCCTATAACATGGAGTTATAGAGGGCTGCCTGTGACCACACTATAGTCTATAATCTTGCCTAGTGGCACTAGCCCCTCACCATATCTTCCAACGGTTATTGCCTAGCATGGGTTGGTTAAATTGTTTGACATCCATGTCTCTTGAATACATTGTGAGCGCGAGTTGTTGGTTTTGTTCATGTTGTGCACCCACCCAATGCCTAGAATAGTGCTGGAATGTAATAAGTGCTTAGTATATATTTGCAAAATGGATGAACTGACTCAAGGTTACATTATACATCATAATGTCTGTGCAAACACAACTTAGAGAGGAAGTCATGTTAATGATGTTGTTGGTGTCCAAGGCATAAGAGGAAGAGGTCTGGAAACAGATGGGCTCAAGAACAATCCAACTCCACTCTTTTCTAGACACGTTTACCATCCAGCACTGAACCACTGAACATCCTCAAGGCTCAGTTCTGGTATGTGAAACATAGAAATAGCAGTAATCACCACATAGATAATTATAGACATCGTATGAGATAAAAGTTATAAACATATTTGTAAAAACTTTAAGAAGAACTGGGATTTGGACATGCGTTCCTATTAATGACATAAGAGACTGAGTTGCACTGAGCCCTCAACTCACCCTGTATTCTGAAATCTATTAATAAATGTTCAGTTGTCACAGAGGCATACGAAACTTCTAGGACCAGGGATTCTAATTACCTTCAAGTAGGGAGTTTTATAAAACTGTATATTCAAGTAAAATGAGCAATAGGAATTGTTTGCAATTAGTTGTCTTCCTTGGTATCCTAAAGCTGGTCCTATATGCCCTTCTTTCCTGTAGATGGAAGGTAGTCCTCTCCCCCCAAACACCGGGTGCCTTAGTCAATGAATCCTAAGTGGATCTGATGCACGACACGCCAGTGTAGAAACCTGAGACATGTTGGCGTGGTTTGGTTTGGCACGCTTTAAGCTTCTGCCCTCAGTTATGAGAACGGCATGCCCTACTTATGTATATTAATTCAGCCTCAGTTCTGGAATGAAAGGAGACTTGCCTCCAGGTCAAGCCCAGGCAAGCCCAGCAGAGCCACCACAAACCATGGCCTTCACAGAATGTGAGCACAAGTGTTTGTACCAGCCATTGAGAAGTCCGCATGGCATGTTACTTCAGAGCAAATGCTACAGGACCCACTGTCTTCCCACATATTTTGAGGCCGAAGCATCTGTCTCTCCTCAAGCTTTAATGCGATTCTGATAATGTCTTGTTTGGGAGCCTCTCTCCTGCACTATCCAGCCTGCCTTCCCTCCTTCCTGCCACCTGTCTGTATGAGCCGCCCTTAAACATCTCCCCTATAATTCAGTTAATAGCATTCCTACTTGTCAGGCCAGTAAGAAAAGAGACGGCCCTCTGCTTTGGGGATGGTGATAACTCGTAGAGCTGCAGAGACTGGATTAAATCGAAGGTTTTGGGGCCACCTGACCTTGCCTCTCCAGGACTTTATTGGGAATGTGATAGAATAATTTATTGCTGAAAAAGCAAGATAAAGCCTATGGAAGGACATACTCTGTTATAAGCCAGGTGGTTTGAATTTGTGTATAGTAATTATTCTAGTTTCTGACAGAGCCTAATAAGTCTGTCTATGTTAACTGCTAAATTATTATTGGATAATCAATGTCCAGCAGTCTGGCTGATGACAAGGTCTGGAAGCACCACAAGGAGCTAGAACACTCTCTGCATGGTTATTGGTCATTGGTAGATGCCCTGCCTCTGGCTCTGAGGGACACTGTGCCTTGTACTCACTAGCATCTCAGTGACAAAGACAAAGTTAACATGCTTCAGTTCTGGAGAATAATGGCTTTCGAACACTTGATATTACGTCATATTCAAGGTTAACATTTTAGGTAAATAAGAATCCTTAATATAAGTTGGGCAATGTTATAATCGTGATTGTCTCTAAATAAAATTCATAAAAGACCTCATGAAAAGCCAGATCTATAACAGAAATTCCTGATTATTTTACCCTTCAACAAAGATAACACACCTGTCTTGGTATTAAACTTTTTTATTGTGATACATTTGCAAATTGTATAGCGTATATTTGAATTGCATAACATGTTATATATGGCTACATATGCATTGTGAAAGGATTATCACTTTCAAGCTTATATATATATATATATATATATATATATATATATATATATATATCACCTCACATCAGTAATATTTTTGTATATACTGAGAACAATTAAAAGCTGCTCTCACATCAAACGCTATAAGATGGTATCAATTAGTCGGAACACTCTATTCTATATCTTCTGACCTTCTTCTGCATCACTAAAATAGCATATCTCTGAACTAATGTCTTTCCATTTCCCCCACGCTCTATTAACTACTCTTTTCTCTGCTGTAGTTGAATCTTCTCAGGTTTTCTAGGTAAAATGATTGTAAAATATTTGTCTTTCTGTACCTGGATTATTTCATTTAGAATAGTGCTCTATGGTTTCATCAATATTTTTTACAAAAGCCAGATTTCCGTCTTCTGCAAAACTAAGATTTCAGTGTCATCCCCAGTGTACACTTAGGCTGCTGCCATCTCTTGAGTACTATGGATAGTGCTTCACTGACCATGGAAAGAGCCTGCCAATTTTATTTCCTTCTGGAAAATTTTGAAAGAGGATTGATGGATCATAGGATAGTTGCATTTTTAATTTTCTGAAAACCTCTGAACAATTTTCCATAACAGAAACTCATCATCTGTGTATTGATTGGTAGTGGGATTGCTTATGAAGAAGGAAAATGGATAGGGATATATTATTATTATTATTAACATAAAATTTGTTCCTATTCTAAGGTTGATTATATTAAGCTTTTGACTACTATTGTCTTCAAAGTAATGGAACAAAATTTCCCAAACTTTGGCATCATAGTCAATAGTATAGAAACTATTTTCTGCTGAGAAAGGGGAAAGCATTTGGAATGTAAACAAAGAATATAGAAAATAAGAAAGAGGGGAATGAAACTATTTTATGTGTTCAGTTATGGTCTAGAAGACCCTTTGAAAACTGTTTCATTACAGAGATTAAACAACTGGAATCTTGATACCTTCACTATCCAGGTATCCAGATATCTGGCAGGTCCAGGAGTGCTCATCTGAGGCAACAACTAATCCAGCAGGTCCAGGAGTACTCATTTCAGGCAATGGATATTAAGGAGGTTTCTTGTACATTCACTTTGTCAGGAAAGGAAACCTGGGAATATTCCATATTCAAATATAGTGAAATAAATATATTCAAAGTCAAATCTATGTAAACCCCATTGTCCCTTGAGAGAAGTCTACATTCCTTGAGGTAGCAGTCCTCAACTCCCATCCCCCAGGACTTCCAGAAGTTTGAAATAAATAAGTATCCAATTACCCTTTGCAAAAGACACATAACAACCAGCTCCCAGTGCCCCCATTTCCTCTTCTTCACAGTGTGACTGTCTTAAAATTGCTTAAAAGCTAAACTAGCAGACGGGCTAAGAACATTCTGGCTGATAGTCTATACTTTGCTACAATCCATGCTGTAGATGTCCTGAGACGTTCATTTGCACAGTTGAAACTAACATTTCATTGACTTAAAACTTAGTGTTTGGTTTGTTTGCCTGCTATTTCTTGCTGAAATCAATACCAAAAATTCATAAGAATTTCTTTTTTAATTATTCAAGATTCTATTAATTTCTTTTAAAGCAAGCACAATTTTCCCTTTAAAAAAATCAATAAGTATATGAAAGTCTACTGAAGACATGCCTCTTTCTCTACAGAAATCTAAATGTCAAAGTTCTGGAGTCCCTAGTAAAGATTTCCAGTTCAGCAAAGCCAAATGCCATAAAAATCTAAAGTTACATTACACTTAGATGTGAGACTCTTGAAGCTTCCTCATGAAGGTTATGAATAAGTTAAGGATGTTTCTTTTAACCACTCCTTTTCAACATTATTCTTAAGTAATAGTTAATTCAGTGAAATACGGGAGGAAAATGAAGTATGAAGCAAAAGTGTTGCCTTTCTTCATAGATGCCACTACTCTCTGTGGAAAATCTGAAGGACAAGAGAAATGCTTGAGATGACAAGAAAATTATAGGGAGTTTGCAGGATAGGAGGTGTCCAAGTCAGGATCTCTATAACTATGATGAGACACCATGACCAAAAGCAAGTTGAAGAAGAATGGGTGTGTCACAGTTCACGAGGGAAGCCAAGGCCGGCACTCTCAAAGGGCAGAAATCTGAAGGCAGGCGCTGATGAAGAGGCCATGGAAGGGTGCTGTTTTCTAGCTAACTTCCAAAAGCTTGCTCAGTCTGCTTTGTTCTAGAACCAGGTGTGGCCCTACCAACCATTGACTGGGCCTTCCCCAAATAATCACTAATTAAGGAAATGCCTTACATGCTTGGCCAAAGCCCATTCTTACAGAGGCATTTTCTCAGTTGAGGACTCCACCTTTCTGTTGACTCCAGATTGTGTCAGGTTGACATAAGTAGCCTGTTGTGGTGGTTTGTATGTGCTTGGCCCAGGTAGTGGCACATTAGAAGGTGTGGCCCTGTTGGAGTAGATGTAGCCTTGTTGGAGTAGGTGTGTCACTGTGGGTGTGGGCTTTAAGACCCTCATCCTAGCTTCCTGGAAGCCACTAGCAGCCTTCAGATGAAGATGTAGAAACTCAGATCTGCCTGTACCATGCCTTCCTAGATGCTGCCATGCTCCTACCTTGATGATAATGAACTGAACCTCTGAACCTGTAAGGCAGTCCCAATTAAATGTTGTCCTTTATAAGACTTGCATTGGTCTTGATGTCTGTTCACAGCAGTAAAACCCTGACTGATAGGAAAGTTGGTACCAGGGACTCGGGTATTTCTGTGATAGGCCTGACTATTCTTTTGTTGAGAAGAATGCAGATTTGGAGACTTTGGATTTGGAAAGCCATGAGATGTTTAAAAGGGCCTTAATGGGCTGTTCTAGTAGGAATATGGAAGACTTTGTTACTGAGAGTGATTTGAATCATACCAGTGCAATGGCTACTATATAAATGTCTTCTGATTTCCAAAGCAAGGCTATAGCCATCCTGTTTTCTAGCAATGCAGAGCTGGAATTTGAATGTGAAAGCATCACCATGTGTGTAACTCCAAGTGAAATACATGAGTAAAATTTATGAGTTTTTTAATTGAAAAAATCATCACTTTATTCTAATCATGTTTTTCCTTCTTCTGACTCCTCTCATATCCTATGTATCTATGTCTCTACACACCCAATTCCATGCCTTTTCTTTCTATCTCTTTAAAAAAGAAACAAAACCAACAAGTAAAAAAAAAAAAAAAAAAAGAATCCCCCTCCCCACTCCCTTGCCCATACACACACACACACACACACACACACACATACGCACTGAAAAATAAGAATAATACATAAACAAAGGATAAATAAGCCAAAAAAGAGCCTGAACAAAGCAAATACTTATACCATTGAGTTCATTTTGTATGATAGCATCTTTATTAGGGCTGGAGGTCATCCCCTGTCTCAGCACCAGAATCCCCTCTAACTTGAACCTGTGCATGCTGCCACAGTCTCTGTGACTTCAGAGATACATCTTCCTTGTGCCCAGAGGAGTCTGTTTGGAATTACCCATACCTTTTGGTTCCTACGCTCTTTCAGTCTCCTCTTTCCCTTAGTTCCCTGAGCCCGGAGGAAAACAGTTTGATAAAAGCATCCCATTTTAGGACTAAGTGGTCCAAGGTCTTTCACTCTGAACATTGTCCAGTTGTTGGTCTCTGTGTGAGTTCCCATCTATTGCATACAACTCTTCTCTGAGGGTGGCTGAGTGAGGCCCTGATTTATGGGTATAGCAGAATGCCACAGGAGTCATTTTATTGCTTTAGTAGAACAGTAGTACTAGGTATTCCTCTAGGCCTGTGATCCATCCAGTCTTGTGTTCTTATACAAAATATGCAAGATCTATGTGAAAATAGCTACCAAACTCATGAAGGAAATCAAACAATTAAATACTTTGAAGCGGGATGAATTCCAGAAGTAGGCTCTACTGGCTCCTCTTTCTGGCCCTCTAATGCTTGTTCCTGAGAACCTGAACAGAGCCCCTTGTTCACTCCTCAGGCTGTTCTCACCTCTCCCCCGACACCATCAGAAAGCCTGTGCCAAGTGCCTATGTGCCTCACCGTAGCCCTCACCTCAGCTTCTGTCTGACATGCTAACCTCAACTGCTGAGGAACTGAAAGGGAAATCCACTTGTTGTATAGAGTGCCTGCTGGTGATATCAGCAGCTCCACCTTTCCAGAACTGGTCTAGGAACACACCTGCTCCAGAAATCACAAACCAGCACAGAAAAGCCTCATGACTGAACTTAAAGCTGATCTTCAAGGCTGACATTCTCCTTCTAGGCTGGGTCAATATCAATTAGGGAGTCAAACATCTACTCAACAAAAAGCAGGCTGTGTAGAGGATATTGGAAGAAATCCCTCAGAATAAAGAAATAATGGCTTCTACAATGGAAGCTAGGACGAGACCATTGGTGGAGAGGGTAAAGAAAGGTCTTAATGGAGGAGAGATTGCAAAACGGAGGTAATATGAATGGGGAGGGAAGTTTAAGAGGGAAGAGGCAGAGTAGAAGAAATGGTTGGGGGACAGACAGCAAAATCTAAGGATGTTTGAAAAGAGCCATAAGAAATCTGCTATTTAATAGAATAAATACAAATTATAGTTAAAGACATAGTACTTACTATATATTGATATGTTATATAGTTTATATGCTGTATGTTATATTCATGTAAAACAATTCAATTGGACTTACCCTACATACAGAAGTGTGCTCATTACAAAATCAATAGGCAAAACAAAAAGTTCTATTCTAGGTGTAGGATACCTCCTCTCAAGTTCTGGTTCCTGAACAGCCACCCACAATACAAGCTATTGCTATTGTTCTTGGCTACCTACCAGAAATCAGAGAGAAGAGTCTGTTGCTAAAGACACTACTCACACTGGTAACAGGAATGGAGAAATCAAGTCAATACTAACCAGAAAGCTTCCTCTGTACTGGCTAGCTTTCCCAGTGATGGAAGGTACTATGCACCTCCTGAGGTGAGGAGGCCATAAGTAGTTTTTGTTAGCTGTAAACCCTATGATCTGAAATAAAGAGTAGCATAGCAAGCTATATCTATGGGGGCAATAGTTATATTGTTATAATGTTATAATGTTATAAAGGCAACTGACTGCTTTCTTAGGGTTTTTGAAGTAAACTAATGAAATTTATTTTAAAATATATAACTCAGCATTGACATTTTTTAAGTCATCAAAATGCTCTTCAAACTATTGCACAAATAGAAACAGAAGGAACACTATCCAGTTCATTCTATGAAGCCACAGTTATGCTGCATATTCTCCCTTGGAGATGGAATGGTTTCTGTCTAATCAGGAACTTGCCACAATTTCCTTACATAGAGGACTTCATAAGAGATTTTTTTTCTAATTCTATCATGTTTAATGTTCCAAATAACAGATTGATTGCATATTTCTTTTAGTTTCTAATAGGTGTGAATAGATCTTACTATAATATTTTATTTGTATTTCTGGGAAGATTGTTGAGATATTTTGGACATTTACATATTATATACCTTTATATATAAATGTAACATATGTGGTAATATATTATTATATTATTTATTATATGTTTATAAAATATATTACTGTGGTAGTTTAAATAGGTATGGCCCCTTAGACACATGTGTTTAAACCACAGGGAGTGGCACAGTTAGGATGTGTGGTCTTATTGAAGTAGGTATGACCTTATCAGAGAAAGCATGTCACTAGAGAGGTAGTCTCTGAGGTCTTTATATGCTCATGCTATTTCCAGTTTGGTTCAGTCTCTTTTTGCTGCATTTGGATCAAGATGTAGAACTCGCAGATCCTTCTTCAGCACTATATTTGCCTGGATGGTGACACGCTTGCCACCATGATGATAATGGAATAATGAACTAAGCTTTTGAAACTGTAAGCCAGCCCCAATTAAATGTTTTCCTTTATGAAAATTGCACTGTTCATGGTGACTCTTCACAGCAATGGAAACTTGAACTAAAACAATCAGATAGGTAGATAGATGGATGGATAGATAGATAGATAGATAGATAGATAGATAGATAGATAGATAGATAGATTTAGATATGGATACATACATATATATATACATATATATATAGTGCATGCATGTGTGCATGTGCGTGTGTGTGTGTGTGTAGTGTGTTTCTGGAAAAGAACTCATTCCATTGCCCACATTTCAACTGGGTTATTTGAGGATTTAATTTGTAACTGAGTTGTATGCATTTCCTTTCTATTTTAGATATCAAACTTTTTTAAAGGGATGATTTCTAACATTTTCTCCTAATCTGTGAACTATATTTCATTTTATTGATCATTTCCTATAGACCTTTGTTGGGAGGTGAGCTGTGCACAGGTAGCCTGGTCCCAGGTTGAACACCAACTTTGAATCCTGGCAACCTAGTAGGTGGGGGTTCCACCTACATGGGACAGAAGGAGTTGGTCATGCCCCCTGGGCCCCCTTTCCTGTCACAGTTACAGCCCGCACAGCCCCCCTACAGGAGAGGTGTGTGGCTATCAGTGGTAGGGGCAGCACCAAGCCTTCCCATGTGTAAAAAAGGTTTCCCCAAGCTCTCAATCCAAGCCAACGAGAGGTGCCTGCTGTCAAACCCTGAATCACCCCCAAAACTGTATATAATTCTATCTAGGGAATTAAAGGTGTTTGAGAACTACTCCGTCATCTGAGAGCTTCTGTCATAAGACTTTTAACACTTGGGAAGAGGTCTGCTCTCCGGAAACACCACCAGCCGCTCTGCTGCCCTCCTCCCTGGCTAGGCGGTCTTTTGTCAGCCCAGCAGACCAGACTCAGCACAGGGTGATGCGGGTAACCAAGACAGTACACTGCGAAGACTGAGGTGGAAGCAGCTGCAGCAGAAGCAACTGCCTTCCCAACTCCCTCATCTTCCCTTTGCCAGAATTCTCGCACCTAGCCAGGCCTCTGCCCCACAAGCCTGCAGACCTACTTGTCTATTTTTGCTTCTATAGTCTATGCTTTTCTTGTCACATCCCAAGTACCCTCAGGTCAACATAAAGGACTCTATTTTTTGTCTTCTGAGAGTCATGTATTATATTTAAGCCTTTAATCCATCTCAAATTATATATTTATCTACCTGTTTTATTGAGCCATTCTTGTATTATAAGAGAAATTTCACTGAATCATGATGTATAGTAATTTTCATGTACTTCTAAATTTAGTTTACAAGTATTTTGTTGAGGTTTTTGCATGTGTGTTTACTGGGAATATTGTCACATAATCTTTTTTATTACATCTTTACCCATCTGACTTTGTTATATAGATAATGCATACCATGTAAAATAATTTTAGGTATGTCTGCTCTCTTCATATCTATGTTTATTTGTTTCATAACAAAATTATTGCACCCAATATAAGCTATGAATGTTGGATGTATATGTGTCTTATTTCCATCAGGGGTAACAAATGTGTCATTGTGCGAGATATTGACGATGGAGAAAATCATGCGTGTGTGGGAGCAGGAAGTACGCATGTGCAATAGCACTTGCTGCTTTGTGTTTAAAAAAAAAAACTAATGCTGTCTCTGTAGGTGTGAAGTGACTCTGTTGTGGGTTTTTTCCCTTACATTATCTAGTGATTAATATATGTTGGCCATTTGTATAT
This sequence comes from Apodemus sylvaticus, assembly GCF_947179515.1. Taxonomy (NCBI): domain Eukaryota; kingdom Metazoa; phylum Chordata; class Mammalia; order Rodentia; family Muridae; genus Apodemus; species Apodemus sylvaticus. The sequence goes on from NC_067474.1 coordinate 24,186,113, forward strand.
CTTATTATAAGACATGTTGATTCAATTTCTTTGTGTTTTTTAACTGGGTTCTTTGTCTATTGTTAAATTATAAAAAAGTTATGTATTCTGAAGACTAGCTCTTTACAATAGGTATTACTTGCAAGCATTTTAATATATAGATTCCCATTTAATTTTCTTATTAATGTTCTATGATGAACAAACATTTTTAGTTTTAATGAGATAAAATCATCTCTATTTTTTTTCAGTTTTTATGCTGCTGCTTTATATCTAAGAATCTATGGCTTGTCCCAAACCACGAATACCTATTCACATACATTATTCTGAAATGTTTCTGGTTTTATGCTTAATATTATTATATCAATAATATAACTTCACTAATTTTCAGAAATCCAGTTTGTGCTGGTTAATTTTACATCAACAATTTTCTTTAATTAAGAAAATATTCCCACCAGATTGGCATACAGACAAGCCTGTGTCACATTTTCTTCATTAATGACTCATAGGAAAAGGTCCAGCTCACCGTGGGCAGGGCTACCCCTGGGCTGGTGACCTGGGTGTTTAGGAAGGCAAGCTGAGGAAGCCAAGGAGAGAAATCTAGTTAGCAACACTCTGCCGTGGTTCTTGCCCTGCTTCAATTCTTGCTCTGGCTTTCCATGGTGCTGGGGTATTGCTAGGAAATAAAAGATGAAAAACACCCATCCAAGTTGCTTGTGGTCAAGCTGTTTATCATAACAGTAAAGACCCTATTTCAAAACTTGATGCAAGAAGCAGAAATTGCTGTGATAGACCTCATCATATTTTGGGGAGGTTTAGGGTAGTTCTTGACCTTTGTCCTGGAAAGGCCGTTGAGTATTGAGAACTTGGTGGACTGTTTTGTGGGATCTTGAAAGAAGAGAATGAACAGTGTGAACAGTGAAGGCCTAATGAGGCAAAGTTCGGAGGGAAATTTGAATAGATTATCAGGCAGATTGGCATTTTGAAATAAGAATGGCACAAAGCAAGCTCTGCTTTGCTGGGCTAGTGGCTGCCTCAGCTTGGTCTGCAGGGTCTGCTGTGACTGAGAAGTGCATCCTTGAAGATGGGAAATCTGGGAAGTTCGTTCTCAGAGTCAGCACACAGAAGCTCTGGTCCGGAAGGTGATGAGGCTGCATTTCCCAGGGGGTATGACCCTGAAGGCATGAAGATGTTATGGAACGAAGCTGAGGCTTGTTAACTGTGAGGCCAGGGAAACCATCAGTGAAGGTACAGCATTAGTAGCCATGGAAGCTCTGCGATTGGAGGGGCCGTGGAGAAAGGCTAAGACTTAGCATCCTGTAGCAGTATTAGAGTCCCTGAGGATCTCACGAGAGGCTCTCAGTGAAGATAAACTCAGTACCAGAGACTCCAGCATTTTGGGGATGCCAGTACCATGGGATAACAATACAGGACGACCAACAATTGAGAAGATGAGCTGTGTTCTGTGAATGGCAGAGAAGAAGTGCTACTGTCAAAGCCCTTTGGAACCCAGAGGATCATTAGTGGGCCCTAGATATTAAGGACTGAACTTTTTACACTGTTGGGTTTTGCTTTTGCTTTGATTTAACAATGACTATGCCCTGTTTTTCCCTTCTCAGATTAAGACAGTATTTAACATTTTTAATTACTATAGAACACACAATTAAGACACTTTGGAACTATATAGAGATTTTGGGGATTTTAAAGACACTTTAGAATTTCAGAAAGACTTTGGAATGTTTGAGAGACTTTGCTGTTTAAGAGGTTTATAGAGAAGTAGAATTTTAAAGAAATGGAATGCTTTAAATAGACTAAATTTTTTTGAGACAGGGTTTCTTTGTGTAGCCCTAGATACCCTGGAACTCATTCTTTTGATCATGCTGGACTCAAACTCACAGAGATCCACCTGCCTCTGCCTCCCTAGTGCCAGGATTAAAAGCATGAGCCATCACCCCTGTTGATACTGAATTCTTTTTTTTATTTACATTGCAAATGATTTCCCCTTTTCTGGGTCCCCACTCCCCGAAAGTCCCATAAGCCCTCTTCTGTCCCCCTATTCTTCCATCCACCCCTTCCCACTTCCCTGTTCTGGAATTCCCCTATACTCTTGCACTGTCTTTCCAGAACCAGGGGCCACTCCTCCATTCTTTTTGGACATCATTTAATTTGTGGATTATGTCCTGGGTATTCAAAGTTTCTAGGCTAATATCCACTTATTAGTGAGTGCATACCATGATTGATCTTTTGAGACTGGGTTACCTCACTTAGTATGATGTTCTCCAGCTCCATCCATTTGTCTAAGAATTTCATGAAGTCATTGTTTCTAATGGCTGAATAGTACTCCATTGTGTAGATATACCACATTTTTTGTATCCATTCCTCCGTTGAAGGACATCTAGGTTCTTTCCAGCTTCTGGCTACTACAAATAGGGCTGCTATGAACATAGTGGAGCATGTGTCCTTATTGCATGCTGAAGAATCCTCTGGATATATGCCCAGTAGTGGTATAACTGGGTCCTCAGGAATAGCTACAAACAGCATAAAGTATCTTGGGGTGACTCTAACCAAACAAGTGAAAGACCTATATGACAAGAACTTCAGATCTCTGAAGAAGGAAATCGAAGATCTCAGAAAATGGAAAAACCTTCCATGCTCATGGATTGGCAGGATTAATACAGTTAAAATGGCCATCTTGCCAAAGGCAATCTACAGATTCAATGCTATTCCCATAAAAATCCCAGCCCAGTTCTTCATGGATCTAGAAAGAGCAATTTTCAAATTCATCTGGAATAACAAAAAACCCAGGATAGCTAAAACTATTCTCAACAGTAAAAGAACTTCAGGGGGATTCAGTATATCCCAGACTTTAAACTCTACTACAGAGCAATAGTGATAAAAACTGCATGGTATTGGTACAATATCAGGCAAGCGGATCAATGGAATAGGATTGAAGACCCAGAAATGAACCAACACACCTATGGTCACTTGATCTTCGACAAAGGAGCTGAAAGCATCCAGTGGAAAAAAGATAGTCTTTTCAACAGATGGTGCTGGTTCAATTGGTGGTCAGCATGCAGACGAATACGCATCGATCCATTCTTATCTCCTTGTACCAAGCTCAACTCCAAGTGGATCAAGGACCTCCACATAAAACCTGACACACTGAAACTAATTGAAAAGAAACTGGGAAAGACCCTGGAGGACATGGGCACAGGGGAAAAGTTCCTGAATAGAACACCAATAGCTTACGCTCTAAGATACTGAATTCTTAAAATGTTGAAATTTTTAAAGATTGTAGGACTTTGAAAGGTTGGGATTTTTATTATCACATTACAAGTAGCATCACATATCAGTGACAAAAATAAAATAAAGCTTATGGCATGACTTAATAGGTAATACGTTTGTGTGTCAGGCTGACAGCAGGTCATTTGACTGGTGAAGTTTTATGTCAACTTGACACAAACTAGGGTCATCTGGGAAGGAGGAATCTTAATTGAGAAAATTCCTTTAGATTGGCTTTAGATTGGTCTGTAGTGTCTGTAGGGTATTTTCTTGATTGGAGACTGATACAGAGGGCCCAGGTCACAGCAGGGTTGGTGGTACTGGGTGCTTTAAGAAAACAGACAGAGCAGCCATGGGGGGAAAAGCCAGTAAACAGCTTTCTTCCATCACCTCTCTGTTACTTCCTGCCTTAAGCTCCTTCCCTGACTTCCTTTGATGATGAAATATAGGCTACAAGATGAAATAATACCTTTTCCCCTCTGAATTCATAATTCTTTTCAACCAGTTTGAATGTCTGTTCTTGGGTTATTACTACACTAATTATGTGGCTATAGGATTTCAGGAAGCTTTGAAATAGAGAAATATAAATACTTTTTAGTAACTGGCTTCTGTTTTATACATAAATACCTGTATCATTTTATATATAATATATTTATTATTATTTAAAAATTTTATACATGAGTACTGTATTTCCATAATTCCCACATCATACTATTTTCCAACTTCTTCCACATCCCCTCTACTCCCTCTAAACTTCTGACCTCTTTTTTAATTAATTACTATTGTTACATATATATTATATATACTATTGTTACATTATATATATGTATCTATATGTGTATGCCTACATGTATATATATGAGTTTATTTACTCTTTCATTATATATGTATATGCCTACATGTATATATACAAATTTGTGTATCCTATAGCCACATAATTAGTGTAGTAGCAAGTGCTATGAACTGCTGAGCCCCTTTTCCAGCCCTCCCCACTCTCTGTATATTTCTGAAACAGAAGCTTATACTGCTCAAGTTGGCCTAGACCTTGAATTTCTCATGCTCCTATTTCAGCTTCTCAGTGTTGGTTTTATGGGTCGCCATGACCATACCTTGTTTATGCAGTACTGGGTCTGAAACCAAAGGTTTCATGCATGCTAAACAGACATTCCACTAATTGAACTACTTCTTCAAACTGAGTCAATCAACAGAAGAGTGGATGCAAAAAAATGTGGTATATCTACACAATGGAGTACTATTCAGCCATTAGAAACAATGAATTCATGAAATTCTTAGGCAAATGGATGGAGCTAGAGAACATCATACTAAGTGAGGTAACCCAGACTCAAAAGGTGAATCATGGTATGCACTCACTAATAAGCGGATATTAACCTAGAAAACTGGAATACCCAAAACATAATCCACACATCAAATGAGGTACAAGAATAAAGGAGGAGTGGCCCCTTGTTCTGGAAAGACTCAATAAAACAGTATTCGGCAAAACCAAAACAGGGAAGTGGGAAGGGGTGGGTGGGAGGACAGGGGGAGAGAAGGGGGCTTATGGGACTTTCAGGGAGTGGCGGGCTAGAAAAGGGGAAATCATCTGAAATGTAAATAAAAAATATATCGAATAAAAAAAAAGTTAAAAAATAAATAAATAAAATAAAATTTTGGCACTGGAGCGGAGGCAGCAGCAGCAGCAGCGGCTGGTCCAGAGGAAGGGCCATCAGCAGTAGAACCAAGCGGACAGGGTCCAGGCAGACCCGGCGCCCACGACCACTGGCCATCGCTGGCCAGCCAGGCTGCAAGCAGCGGCGGATTTACGGTGCCTTTCACCACACAGAAGCCACATCAGAACTCTGCCTCCCGCCAGTCAGTTACCAGGGCTCCATATTGGTTCTCGGTCGCCAGAGAAATCAGACTGAGGTACGCAAATATAACCCGAGACCAACATCGTGGGGGGTCTAAGCCCGACGGGCGTTGGCCTGCACCCAGGCCCTGGGCTGATCGGGGGTCCACCGGAGTGCAAACCGGCCAGGAGGTTTTTTTCCTCCCGGGCCGGCGCGTGCACCACCTCCATTTTGCCTAAGGGAAGCCAGAGAGACCTAGCAGGCAAAACCAAACCGGCTAACAGGCATAGCCCGAGGCGGACATAGCAGGGGTCTCAGACGGTCAGGCCCTGGACTGCCCCCAGGTCCTGGGCTGCTCGGCGGGCCATCTGTGTGCCGACCCGGCCAGGAGGTTGATTATCGGGGCCGTTTGCATACCACCGCCATTTTGCCTACTGGAAGCCAGAGAGACCTAGCAGGCAAAACCAAACCGGCTAACAGGCATAGCCCGAGGCAGACATAGCAGGGGTCTCAGACGGTCAGGCCCTGGACTGCCCCCAGGTCCTGGGCCGCTCGGTGGGCCATCTGTGTGCCAACCCAGCCAGGAGGTTGTTTGCCCGAAGCCGGCGCGCACCGCCGCCATTTTGCCTACGGGAAGCCAGAGAGACTAGCAGACAAAACCAAACCAGCTAACAGGCATAGCCCAAGGCGGACATAGCAGGGGTCTCAGACAGTCAGGCCCTGGACTGCCCCCAGGCCCTGGGCTGCTCGGTGGGCCATCTGTGTGCCGACCCGGCCGGGAGGTTGTTTATCCGGGCCAGTTTGCGCACCACCGCCATTTTGCCTACGGGAAGCCATTTTGCCTACGGGAAGCCAGAGAGACCTAGCAGGCAAAACCAAACCAGCTAACAGGCATAGCCCAAGGTGGACATAGCAGGGGTCTCAGACGGTCAGGCCCTGGACTGCCCCCAGGCCCTGGGCTGCTCGTTGGGCCATCTGTGTGCTGACCCAGCCAGGAGGTCGTTAGCCCAGCAGACTCTCCCAGCACTCTCAGGGAACTCGCGCACGCCACCATCCTAGCCACCTGACACACCCAATTAACACCCACAGCTGAGGGGAACTTTGCACCGACATTGGCCTGCCAGGCTTTTGCCTAGACTCAGGGCCTGAGCAGCTAGGCTAGCCTTGTGTGCACCAACCCGGTTGGGAGTTCTGCTGCCCAGATCAGCCTAGGCGGCAGCACCACATCTCCAAGTCCTGCAAGTGGCTAGCTGGGTTTCCGGGCGGCCAGCTGGAAGAAGTCAGTGTGCTCCAGTGAATCCAGTGGGCCCCAGTGGGAGCCTTCGGGTGCCTGCTTTGGGATCTGAACAGCCTGGGCAGCAGCACCCTGTCTACAAGCAGTGCAGGAGGTAAGCTGTGCACCAGAGGCCAACTGGGAAGGGGCAGCTTGCACTGGTGAGTCCAACACTGACAAGACAAACTAACACCAGTGAGAACTAGATGGCAAAAGGCAAACGCAGGAACGTCACTAACAGAAATCAAGGCAATATGGCAACATCTGAACCCAATTCTCCTCTACCAACATGTCCTGGATACCCCATCACACCAGTAAAACAAGATTTGGATTTAAAATCACTGGTCATGATGCTGGTACAGGAACACATGAAGGACATACTTAAAGAAATTCAGGAGAAAATGGATCAAAAGTTAGAAACACCTTGCAAGGGAAACACAAAAATCATTGAAAGAAATCCAGGAGAATACAAAAGCCAACAAGGAGGAAATGCAAAAAACACTTAAAGAAATACAGGAGAACTTTGGTCAACAGGCTGAGGTCATGAAAGACGAAACACAAAAATCTCTTAAAGAAATACAGGAGAACTTTGGTCAACACAGGCTGAGGTCATGAAAGAGGAAACACAAAAATCTCTTAAAGAATTACAGGAAAGCACAGACAAGCAAGTGAAGGAGCTAAGCAAAACCATCCAGGATCTAAAATCAGAAGTAGAAACAACTAAGAAAACTCAAAGGGAGACAACTTTGGAGATAGAAAGCCTTGGGAAGAAATCAGGGGACAGAGATGCAAATATCAACAACAGAATACAAGAGATAGAAGAAAGAATCTCAGATGCTGAAGATTCCATAGAAACCATGGACTCAACAGTTAAAGAAAATGGAAAATGCAAAAACCTTGTAACCCAAAATATCCAGGAAATCCAGGACACAATGAGAAGACCAAACCTAAGGATTATAGGCATAGATGAGAGTGAAGATTTACAACTTAAAGGGCCAGCAAATATCTTCAATAAAATTATGGAAGAAAACTTCCCTAACCTAAAGAGAGAGATGCCCATGAATATACAAGAAGCCTACAGAACTCCAAACAGACTGGACCAGAACAGAAATACTTCCCGTCACATAATAATCAAAACACCAAATGTTCTAAACAAAGAAAGAATACTAAAGGCAGTAAGAGAAAAAGGCCAAGTAACATATAAAGGAAGACCTATCAGAATCACAGCAGACTTTTCACCTGAGACTATGAAGGCTAGAAGGTCCTGGGCAGATCTCATGCAGACTCTAAGAGAACACAAATGCCAACCAAAACTACTATATCCAGCAAAACTCTCAATCACCATAGATGGAGAAACTAAGATATTTCATGACAAAACCAAGTTTACCCAATATCTATCCACAAACCCGGCCCTAAAAAGGATAATAGGAGGACAACAACAATACAAGGACGGAAACTTCACCCTGGAAAAAGCAAGATAGTAACCTTTCATCAAACCCAAAAGAAGTTAAGCATTCAAATTTAAAAAATAACGTCAAAAATGATAGGAAGTAACAATCACTATTCCTTAATATCTCTTAACATCAATGGACTTAATGCCCCAATAAAAAGACACAGACTAACTGAATGGATACGTAAACAGGACCCTACATTTTACTGCTTACAGGAAACACACCTCAGGGTCAAAGACAAACACTACCTTAGAGTAAAAGGCTGGAAGACAATTTTACAAGCAAATGGTCGCAGGAAACAAGCTGGAGTAGCCATTTTAATATCAGATAAAATTGACTTTCAACCCAAAGTCATCAAAAGAGACCCTGAGGGACACTTCTTGCTGGTCAAAGGAAAAATACAAAAAGAAGAACTGTCAATCCTGAACATCTATGCCCCAAATGCAAGGGCACCCTCTTTCGTAAAAGAAACTTTATTAAAACTAAAAGCACACATTGCACCTAACACAATAATTGTGGGGGACTTCAACACTGCACTTTCCTCAATGGACTGATCAGGAAAACAGAAACTAAACAGGGACACAATGAAACTAATTGAAGCTTTGGACCAATTAGATTTAACAGATATATATAGAACATTCTATCCTAAAACAAAAGGATATACCTTTTTCTCAGCACCTCATGGTACCTTCTCCAAAATCGACCATATAATTGGTCACAAGACAGACCTCAACAAATATAAGAAGATAGAACTAATCCCATGCCTCCTATCTGATCACTATGGAGTAAAAGTGGTCTTCAATAGCAACAGAAACAACAGAAAACCCACATACACGTGGAAACTGAACAATACTCTACTCAATGATACCTTGGTCAAGGAAGAAATAAAGAAAGAAATTAAAGACTTTTTAGAACACAATGAAAATGAAAACACAACATACCCAAATCTATGGGACACAATGAAAGCAGTGCTAAGAGGAAAACTCATAGCCCTGAGTGCCTCCAAAAAGAAAATGGAGAGAGCATACATTACCAGCTTAATGACACACCAGAAAGCCCTAGAACAAAAAGAAGCTATTTCGCCCAGGAGGAGTAGAAGGCAGGAAATCATCAAACTCAGGGCCGAAATCAATCAAGTAGAAACAAAGAGAACCATACAAAAAATCAACAAAACCAGGAGCTGGTTCTTTGAGAAAATCAACAAGATAGATAAACCCTTAGCCAGACTGACCAAAGGGCACAGAGAAAGTATCCAAATTAACAAACTTAGAAATGAAAAGGGAGATATAACAATGGAAACTGAGGAAATCCAAAAAATCATCAGATCCTACTACAAGAGCCTGTACTCAACACAACTGGAGAATCTGGAGGAAATGGACAATTTCCTTGACAGATACCAAATACCAAAATTAAATCAGGACCAACTAGACCATCTAAACAGTCCCATAATGCCTAAAGAAATAGAAGGAGTCATAGAAAGTCTTCCAACCAAAAAAAGCACAGGACCAGATGGCTTCAGTGCAGAATTCTACCAGACCTTCAAAGAAGAGTTAACACCAATACTCTTCAAACTATTCCACAAAATAGAAACAGAAGGAACACTACCCAATTCCTTCTACGAAGCCACAATTACGCTGATACCAAAGCCACAAAAAGATCCAACAAAGAAAGAGAACTTCAGACCAATTTCCCTTATGAACATCGATGCAAAAATACTCAATAAAATTCTTGCCAACTGAATCCAAGAACACATCAAAACGATCATCCACCATGATCAAGTAGGCTTTATCCCGGGAATGCAGGGTTGGTTCAATATACGGAAATCCATCAATACAATCCACTACATAAACAAACTCAAAGAACAAAACCACATGGTCATTTCATTGGATGCTGAAAAAGCATTTGACAAAATTCAGCATCCCTTCATGCTTAAAGTCTTGGAGAGAACAGGAATTCAAGGCCCATACCTAAACATAGTAAAAGCAATATACAGCAAACCGGTAGCCAGCATCAAACTAAATGGAGAGAAACTTGAAGCAATCCCACAGAAATCAGGGACCAGACAAGGCTGCCCTCTTTCTCCTTATCTTTTCAATATTGTACTTGGGGTACTAGCTCGGGCAATTCGACAACATAAGGAGGTCAAAGGGATACAAATTGGAAAGGAAGAAGTCAAACTATCATTATTTGCAGATGACATGATCGTCTACCTAAGTGACCCAAAGAACTCCACTAGAGAGCTCCTACAGCTGATAAACAACTTCAGCAAAGTGGCAGGTTATAAAATCAACTCAAGCAAATCAGTGGCCTTCCTATACTCAAAGGATAAGCAGGCTGAGAAAGAAATTAGGGAAATGACCCCCTTCACAATAGCCTCAAACAGTATAAAGTATCTTGGGGTGACTCTTACCAAACATGTGAAAGATCTGTATGACAAGAACTTCAAGTCTCTGAAGAAGGAAATGGAAGAAGACCTCAAAAAATGGGAAAACCTCCCATGCTCATGGATCGGTAGAATCAATATAGTTAAAATGGCCATTTTGCCTAAAGCACTATACAGATTCAATGCAATACCCATCAAAATCCCAACTCAATTCTTCACAGAGTTAGAAAGAGCAATTATCAAATTCATCTGGAACAACAAAAAACCCAGGATAGCTAAAACTATTCTCAGCAACAAAAGAAAATCTGGGGGAATCAGTATCCCTGACCTCAAGCAATACTACAGAGCAATAGTGTTAAAAACTGCATGGTATTGGTACAGTGACAGACAGGAGGATCAATGGAACAGGATTGAAGATCCAGAAACGAACCCACACACCTATGGCCACTTGATCCTCGACAAAGAGGCTGAAAACATCCAATGGAAAAAAGATAGCCTTTTCAACAAATGGTGCTGGTTCAACTGGAGGTCAGCATGCAGAAGAATGCGAATTGATCCATCCTTGTCTCCTTGTACTAAGCTCAAATCCAAATGGATCAAGGACCTCCACATAAAGCCAGACACTCTGAAGCTAATAGAAAAGAAACTGGGGAAGACCCTTGAGGACATCGGTACAGGGAGAAAGTTTCTGAACAGAACACCAATAGCGTATGCTCTAAGAGCAAGAATTGACAAATGGGACCTCATAAGGTTACAGAGTTTCTGTAAGGCAAAGGACACCATCAAGAGGACAGATCGGCAACCAACAAATTGGGAAAAGATCTTCACCAATCCTACATCAGATAGAGGGCTGATATCCAATATATATAAAGAACTCAAAAAGTTAGACTCCAGAAAACCAAACAACCCTATTAAAAAGTGGGGTACAGAGTTAAACAAAGAATTCTCACCTGAAGAACTTCGGATGGCGGAGAAGCATCTTAAAAAATGCTCAACTTCATTAGTCATTAGGGAAATGCAAATCAAAACAACCCTAAGATTTCATCTTACACCAGTCAGAATGGCTAAGATTAAAAATTCAGGAGACAGCAGGTGTTGGAGAGGGTGTGGAGAAAGAGGAACACTCCTCCACTGCTGGTGGGGTTGCAAATTGGTACAACCACTCTGGAAAGCAGTCTGGTGGTTCCTCCGAAAACTGGGCACCTCACTTCCAGAAGATCCTGCTATACCACTCCTGGGCATATACCCAGAAGACTCCCCACCATGTAATAAGGATACATGTTCTACTATGTTCATAGCAGCCCTATTTATAATTGCCAGATGCTGGAAAGAACCCAGGTATCCCTCAACAGAAGAGTGGATGCAAAAAATGTGGTATATCTACACAATGGAGTACTATTCAGCCATTAGAAACAATGAATTCATGAAATTCTTAGGCAAATGGATGGAGCTAGAGAATATCATACTCAGTGAGGTAACCCAGACTCAAAAGGTGAATCATGGTATGCACTCACTAATAAGTGGATATTAACCTAGAAAACTGGAATACCCAAAACATAATCCACACATCAAATGAGGTACAAGAAGAAAGGAGGAGTGGCCCCTGGTTCTGGAAAGACTCAGTGAAACAGTATTCAGCAAAACCAGAACGGGGAAGTGGGAAGGGGTGGATGGGAGGACAGGGGAAGAGAGGGGGGCTTACGGGACTTTCGGGGAGTGGGGGGCTAGAAAAGGGGAAATCATTTGAAATGTAAATAAATTATATCGAAAAAAAAAAAGAAACACTTGCACTGTTCCCAGACTTTCCTGAAGGGAAATGGGGGAGTGCATGTGGGAGACAGAGGGAAGGTGGGGGGAGTATTGGCCTCAGAAGAGGGAGGGGAAACTTCAGTCGGGATGTAATATATGAGAGAACAAAAACAAAGATAAGAAAGAAATAAAGATAATGAAAATAAAAAAAATAAAAAAAATAAAAAAAAAATAAAATAAAATTTTGTTTCCAATAAGCTACATTAGTGTTTGGGTTATTTGAAAACCATATTTCTAATTTCTGGAAATAAAAAATATACAATAAACATATATGTTATCCAATGAATTAGATATTATATATAAGCTTATGTATTACTTTATGTATTACTATAAAATTATATATATATATATATATATATACATACACACAGGCATTTATTTTACTTTTGTATTCTCATTTTTATTAGTTCTTTGAGAATTTTTGACAATGTATTTTAATCATATTCACCCTTTGCCCCACCTCTTCCAGATCTATCCCCTTCCCAGCCCATGCAACTTTTGTTGAATTAAAATTTGTTTAGATTTAAAAAAAAAAGTTTAATCCTATCAAGACCAATTTGTGTTGTCTATTTGCTCTTGTATGTGTGGCCTTCACGGGAGGGTGACCAACCCACCAGGAGCAGTGCCTTAAAGAAAACTGATAATTTGTCTCCCAGGAGGTATCCAGGTCTCACCCCCACCTTTCCTAACCACTCTGGAATTTTATCTGACTTAAGCTTGTGTATGTCATCTGCACACTGTCCCAAATGCTGGTGAGTTCATATGGGCAACTAGCCAGCTGTGTCCAGACATCTTTTTCTCCCTGATACTAGCATGCATCACATTGGTTCCCCTCCTTTTGCTAACTCTAGGCCAAACCTCACTTGGACATTCTGGAAAATCTTTGCAATGTGCTGATGGGGTAGATTTGGTAGTGTTTTCCCATCTTTTCTTTATACCTTCTCTTCCACAGTGATTCCTGAGTGCTGTGTGTTATATGTGTGTGCACATGTGTGAAATAGATGTCTCCTTTAAAGCTGAACATTCTGCAGTCTCTGTTAATCTCCATCTACTGAAAAAGGAAGCTTCTCTGATGAGGTTTGACACATGCACTAACATATGGTTATAATGATAATTATTTTTAATTACTTTAATATATCTATTTAACATAATAATAGTAGCTTTGTTCCTAGGGCCTGAGACCCATCTAGCCATACGTAAGTCAATCAAAGATCTCAATTTGGACTCCACTTTTCTTTCCAGACCAATACTATGACTAGAACTTTCAGGATAATCCTGAGAATGGCATTGAAAATAAGCTATAAAATTTAGAGAGAAAGTTTTAGCTTATTACTATTGAATATGTTGTTAGCTGTAAAATGTCCATATATACTCTTTGTCATGTTTGGAATTTCCTTTATATCTTTAGCTTCCATTATGGTATGGTATTGGGCTTTCAGTGATTTTCTTCAGTTGAATTAATTTTTTCCCCATGAAAACAGCATGTAGCACCTTGAGCCCCTTCCTTGCTCACAAGCCTCACTTGTCCATGTTGGATAATCCTTACAGCATCTCGATGGGCTTGGTTTTCTAGTGTTTTTCCAAGGGAAGGTTTCAAATTTAGTTTCATCTACTTTTAAAATTAAATTAGAGTTGTGGACGAGGCTTCCTGAATTTGTATTTCAGTAAGGTTATTAAGTACGGAATGGAATGAAAGCTAATTAGTGAAGCAAAATTAACAGTAGTGAGGTTCTCAACAGCCTGTTCCTGCTCCCTGGAATTCTGACTGGTTTTCTTCAACAAGCTTATAGATAAAGAAGACATGCTTGTCACACCTTCAGTGGAGACACCTGAGATACATTTAATGTTTGAAGGAACAAAATAAAAATTCCAACGTGATAGTGTTGCATCCTTCCAACTCCAGCAATTGGGAGGTAGGGTCAACTTCAAGGTCAGCCTCAATCACATGGTGAGTTCCAGGGTAGTCTATGCAACATGAGACCTCTTTGCAAAAAGAAAAAGAGAAGTTCTGACAGCCTATGATAACCAGGCCATGCTAACAAGATACATTTGCAACCTGGGATTGATAAAAATGTTTATGGAAGGAAGGGGTCGCAGGGTTGGCGAAGAGAGCTGGGATGGGCTCACTACAAACCATCAATCAGGCATGTGGAGGCTTCAGAGAAGAACTGTAGGCTAGAACTGTACTGACGCCGTAGTGTCCTCGGCAAACATGTGCACAGATGTGTAGGGTGTGAGGTTTGCTTAGTGCTGCTCTTGGCTCTGCAGACCAGTCAACATCTGGAACGTTTATTGCTTGCAGCTCTGGGTGCCAATTTTTAAGTGACATACTGGAGCTCGTCCAGAGAGAATGACCAGGACAAAGAAAGGGCTCAAAATCATGTCAGGCCAGGAAGTGTTGAAGGAACCAGGGCTGTTTAGCCTGGAGGAGAGGAGATTAAGTAGAGGGGTTTTATAGGATTTTTTTTTAGAATCATGTTAAAGTAAAAATTGAAATGTCTGCATGCTTCTAGAGTAGAGAAAACACCCTAGAGGTGGGAATTAAACAAAGGGAGGGGTCAGCTTTCTGTTAGAGAAATGATATTTGTAACCCTGATGGATAAAAGACATGTTGGGTGCCTAAAAAGATGATGTTTTTAGCACTTTAGCTCCCCATTTCTGGGACATAATTCCCCAGACTGCCATGGTTACCACAGGAATACACTGGAGGATACACCTGACACTAATCAGGCCAAGGAGTCTTCCCCCAGGATTTGGAGACTTGGGAATAAGGAAGAGCTGAACTGCCTGTGTCTGGAGCGCTAAGAGATAGAATCAGGGAAGAATTTTTTTTTTTTTTTTTTTTTTGCCATAAGCAAGGGAAATATAAAACAAAAGACAAGGGAAAAGAGAAAGAACAGGAGGAAAGGTAGAGAAGGAGAGGAGGAGAGAGGGAGGAAGAGAAAGGAAGGGAGGGTAGACAGAGAAGGAAGAATGGAGAGCTAAGTGCGTGGGTCCTAAATTCCACATAATGCAGTAGTTCAGTGATTCTAGCAAATATCATAGATTAATTCAAAGGTTAATACCTACAGCTGTAACTAGAGCTGTAGTTTTCAAATTTTTTAACAATTAATTTAGTGTGAGAATCGGTTCTTTGCTCCTACCATGGGAGCTCAGGACATAGAATTCAGATTGCAAGTGTTTTTACCTTCTGAACCATCTCACTCACCCTACAGTCAAGTTTTGTCCCACTCGATTTAAAATAGCAACCTCAACAGAAACTCTCCTTGGAGGTAATGAGGTCCTCCTATCTAGAGAAGATGGAGAGAAGCAGGGCTTCCATCTCCTACCGAGAATTCTGTGAAATGGATGGGATTAAAACTGAAATTCAATTTACCATGAGTAGATGATTTTTGAAGTTAAATGTGTTATCAC
This sequence comes from Apodemus sylvaticus, assembly GCF_947179515.1. NCBI lineage: Eukaryota > Metazoa > Chordata > Mammalia > Rodentia > Muridae > Apodemus > Apodemus sylvaticus. The sequence goes on from NC_067474.1 coordinate 24,201,548, forward strand.
AATTTGCATGTGGTAACAAATATCCAAGAAAAACAGGTTAAATGAAGAAATGGTATATTTCAACTCATGGATTCAGAAGCTTTAGTCTGTCTTATCAGGGAGAGTACGGCAGAGTTACCAGGAAACACACACACACACACACACACAGAGAGAGAGAGAGAGAGACAGAGAGACAGAGAGACAGAGAGACACACAGAGACAGAGACACAGAGATAGTCAGAGATAGAGACAGAGAGACATGGACAGAGACAAAGAGACTATATTCACACTTTTCCTTACCTGCTTCAATCTCGCTTCTCTGCCAGGCCTGCCTAGGGGAGGACACCGCCCACATGCAAGGTTTCCCCTACCTAGCTAATCTTGTCTGAAAGCATCCTCAAATACACAGCTAGAGTTGGCATTTCCAGTTTCCTTGGCACTTCTCAGCCCAATCAATTGGCAATCGAGATTAACTATCACACTGTGTAAAGGACCTATTAACTTGTTTCCTCTGTTTTATAATATATTTTCTGCATTTAACATTTTCACCAAAGGAAAAGAGGCAGGAGAGGGATCCTAGTACATAAAGAGTGACTCAGCAGCTCTCAGAAAACTGGGTAGAGTTAGAAAATAAGACTCAAAGGTCATGGCCCTGGAAAATTTGACTCTGCTCATAGTAGAGTGAAGCTGGAATTCGACACCTGTTCAAAGTCCTCTGGATGCTGGGTTAGATGACAGAAGACAAATCTTAAAGATGGGCAGTCTCAAGAGAACCAAAGGCTGAAACTGAACAATGCCTCTAAACTGTGGAAACTCCTAAGGTTGGTTAAGTGGCAACAGAAAGAAATGGAGGCAGCCCCACATTCGGGTTCTCACAGATTTTTTTTAGACATTACAAAAGGTTTTTTTTGTTGTTTTTGTTTTTGTTTTTGTTTTTTTACCAAAAAGTGATTTAAAATGAAAGTTAAATGTGCATCTAGACTACTTGGCCCAAGTCCTGGTTCAAACACTTATTAAACTATGTGTTTCTGTCTCCTTATCTGTATGCAAATTAAGTAAATATATGTAAATATATACATTATATATATAATGGTTTAGACAATGAAAACTGTATTATAAGCAAGGGTTTGCTGCTGCTCTGTTTTTTGCTTGCATTATATTAGTAAGGACATTATTACTGCAGAACTTTAGGAAACCTGCAGATGATGACTAATTTGGGGTTATCAAGAGCAAGGATGGAGTACCTCCCACTCACCACATGTCTGCTTGGGCTTCATAACACCACATTCAGAGCTTAAGTCAAAATGTCAGCCCTGGGGGGCCACCCTGGCTACATTCTAAAGAATCAACAGACTGGTAAAAGAATACTGTAGAAGAAAAGGTTAGCTGTTTTAACTACAAGAGTTCTTCCACACTTTCTTGCTTTCATTTTCATTTATTTCCCTTCAACACTCAATTTGCAAACAAAATAATGTCTAACTCTAATGTAAAGAAGTAACAACAACTAAAGCAAGGATGATGGAATAGCATTGAGAGTAACTAGAGAATGCACAGAGGGGAGAAGGTGACCCACAGGAGGGCAGGTTTCTCCCTGCCTTGCTCAATGTCTTGGCCTTGAAGGGTTTCAGTAAGCATGTGTTCAGTGGGAGATCTTTGAGACAACTGGGGCTCAAAGTGTGAATTTACCTCTAGGAATTCCTTCAAAGATACAACCCTTGAAAATATTATAAAAATTATCTCAAGCAGAGAAATTGAAGGCAATCACAAAAGGAGACACTATTTCCTGCAGACTAGATAGCTCCTTCTAATTCTGTGGAGAGGGATTTTCAAGTGTGAGCATGGGAAGATAGTCACAGAAAAACATTCACGCTGCTTTGGCCCCTTCTGTTCTCTGTTCATACCCTGGCCTCTCCCAGACTCTTTCAACTCTTGTTTTGAAAGGGCACTTTACCTCTCTTTTCCTTCCTTCCTCTTCCCCTCTCTTTTTCTCTTTTGATAGCTATCTCTTCTCTAACCCAATCTTTCTTGTTTCCTGTTTTTTCTTTAGCCCAATCTTTTCTTTTGAGATAATTATGAGACTAAAGAATTAATTAATTAATTAATTAGGTTGATAGTCTTTAGGAACTTTATGATATGTACCAAAACACATTTTTACTCCTATGATATTTTTGTTAATACATAATTTACAGAACTCACGTGAATATGCCTCTCATATCAAGCTTTAAAATTGTATATACACATATCTAATTAATTGATATGAGATCAAGACAAAAAATATTTCAGTTTCCCTGGAGCTTTTGTCTTATTCTTCCTTTCTAAAGTCAATTACTATTCTTAACCTCCAGAATTTTTGACTATTCTGACAAAATTTTTATAAATTTTGAACTTTCTTGTGATTAAGAATCTTAAAACTATTCCTCATCATCTAACTCTTTTGATCAATATTATATTTCATAGATTTGTTAGTCATCTATGTTGCTGTGCATAGTAGCTACTATTTTATCTAATGAAGTTTTATGTCCTTAAGTGAAATAATTTTTTCCTTCAATAATTATTGACCAAATTAAGTTGTCTCCTACAAAAGCTTGGTTCAGGTGGGCCATTTACCCACATTTTCCTTCTGATAATTTCATATGGGAAGGTCAACACTATTTATTAAGAAAAAAAGAAGTTTTCTATTTGGGAGTTGTATTTCCATCAACATATTGGTAGGGCATTGTAGATGAAGATGGTGGAGTTGGAGTTGGAGGTAGTATAAATGGCTGGGGGTGGGGACCACAGATAGAACTGGTGAACGTGTAGCATGAGGTTCCTTGGAGTGGGTTCTCACAGATTATCTGTGTTGCTGTACTTACTTGTTTCTTCGATTGGATATCTCCATAACTGAGCCACTGACTACCAGTAAATCTTAGGAATTCATTGATCTTACTACCCAATTCCTGTTCATTTTTTCCCACCACTAGAGGTCAGGGTTCAGTTATTACTATAGAGTACTGAATAAGAAGTGTAAGGGGGCAATTAGGAGGAGAACTCTGTGAGGAAGAATTGAGTTGTGAGTCAAATTGAGAGCAAGTGTGAAAATCAAGATCTACTCAGGAAATGAGGTTGCCATAAGAAGACAAAAACTGACTTCCAACAGCAGTACTGTTTTTTACTCTACACTTAGCCATTGTGTCTAACACAGAATAGACACTTTGATTTCTTTTGTTTGTTTGTTTATTTCTCTTTTCCTTTTTCGGTTTTTTTTTTTTTTTTGGAGTTACAAGTGTTCTCTTTTTTAAAAAAAATTACGTTGACTTCAGGAACAGAATTTAGATCCTTTGGGGATGGGGTGGGTGTGGGGAGGCGGCGGCAGTGGAGATAGTGAAAGTTCTTAACCACTGAGCCATCTCTCCACCCAATTTATATCTTTTAAGTAGAAAAATAGTTCACGCTTCAGAAAATTTTAGGCATCCTCACTTAGAATTTCTAGAAGTTTTTGGATTCCAGACTTAACTGTAATAGTAACAACAATAATCTGACTCAAGAAGCTAAGGAAGATATCTTAAACATCTCCAAGATTTTCCCAAGAACTACGGGTGTTGAGTAGGCAAGTATCACTATTTTATAGAGCACACTTGAGAACTCTGAAGTTACTTCTTCACTTGATCTTAGTCAAAAGGCCGAGAAGCGATCTGAAGTTACTTCTTAAAACTCTGATTTTTTTTTTTTTTTGCCTCCTAACTCTTTATTCCATTGTTCCAATTTTTCCAGAACAGCAAAGGCAAACTACAAAGCAGATTACAGAAAAGTAAGGTTTAGAGATAATACAGACCAGTTGTTTTTCAGAGAAATGTTTAAGCCACTAAGCACTGGGTTTTGTTAAATCTACCCTAGAAGTTCTGTTTATTAATTGATGAGAAGTAGATTTTCTCTGGGCAAATTAGGACAGTTAGCCAGGCTCTTTCCACTCGGATCCCTAGATCGCTACTGACTGGATGCTGAGGCTGTGCTTGTAAAATCCTGCAGCTTCAGCAACATTGTAGGGAAATCTCATTATCCAATTATTTTATATGAATTTTAGAGTTTCTTCCTCAAAACATACACTTCTTATCCTAACACACACACACACACACACACTCACACACCATGTGCACATGCACACCGTGACTGCAGCCAAAACTAACTTAACTCAGTTTAATAGGACCAGATACTTACATTGGTAAAACAGTAACCGTACCATACCTGGATTGAATGGGTTAAATTGTACCCTAATAATTTTTGGAATTGCACTCAAGAAGAAGATTTGATCTCTTCCAGGAAGAGAACAATTTTCTATCATGTGTGAATTAGAATCTGTTGCTATGGGCACCGCATGTTTATCCCACGTGCTGGAGAGCCACAGGGAAGTGTCCCCAAAAAACAAGGAGGGGCCCATTTCTGCAGGATGAGAAGGTAAATACCATTCATGGTGCTGGAGAAGGCAGTGCCCCAGTACTGCAAAAGCAAGTAAGAGAAATCTAGGAGTGGAGGCTTTGGGGAGGAGAGTGAGAACTGCAGTCTCATGCAGAGTCATCAGAGTGAGTTTGTCCATTTGCCACTGAGGCAAGAAAAGCAAGGAGAACTTTGGAACTACTTCTGGTCCCATCTGTTCTGTCATTCTTTAGGTCTGCACATATAGTCCAGTCATTTAACTAAAATGAATGATGATATTCTCAAGTTCAAGAGAAACCAGGACATTTTCGACCAGACAAGGATTAATAATTGAAAAAGTCTATTTCTACCTACAAGCTTTAATTTTCAGGTTTTGTTCCATATGACATTTTAAATTAAGGCTTTTCTTTTAATAGCTGTGTTTTACATTTTAAAATATTCTTCAAGAACCAAAAGCAAAAGGAATTTCTGCTATTTTTCTATGATTTTATAGTAAATGTAGAGTCTACTTTTTTCAGTGTATTTAGGCAACAATAAAGCAATTTGTGGAAATGTATACTAATTTCAGCTCTTGGGTGTGAGAAAGACTAACTCTTTGCACAGCTGATCAGTGGGGTCAGTCATCTAAAATTCATCCATTTCATGGATACAATGTGAGAGAAGTTGAGGGTTGGGTGCTCCTATGGTCATGTGTCTTTGGATAGGGGTAGTTTTTGAGTTTTTGACTCACCCAAGTGGAATATGTTAATATGTGCTTGGCATGACTAATGACCAGCTCATATCACACCTGTCCATTACAAAAGCTGAAACAGAGAGAAGGAGGAGTTGCATGTTCCTTAAGGTTATGTGTCTTTTGTGAAATTTTAGCTTTAAAGCTATTTAAGTGGGTTTGCTGTTACACACATGGCATGAAGGATGGATATTTTATGCTATGCCGTGGAGATATTAGGTTCAAGTGTCCAAATCCCAACATTTTATTGGTAATGAGAGTCAGGAAACCGTCAGAGTTAAGATAACGTTCTCCACTGTGCTTACTAGAAAAAGGATAGAGGTTCTGAGTTTTCTCTTTGACTACAAGCTGCTATATTGAAAAACTAGAAGACAAAAACCAGAAAACTGGTTGATGTCCACTAAGGCTCTTAACTCTAAAGAGCTTGTCCTAATGCACAATTTTGATCATTCCATCCTTCAGAATTCTGATAGTCATGGACAATATAAGATGTTCCCTTTGTAGGTCCAAATTTAAGGTCACTAGGAAGTCGGAAGAGAAAACCAAGGGTATATCTTTAAGGACAGATGCTCAACTAAAAATCCACCCTCTGCCAGAAGATTTCAATAGAAACATCCACTTCTTAGCATCCTCTTGAAATCTTGTCTATAAAATGTCTAGAGGCCAGATGGAGCCACGCTGGTACAGAATAGGATTGTCCAATGAATCTGTATTGCAGAAATACTCATTTATATTGCTTTAACACTTGGGCATTGAATCCATACCACTAGTTGACTTCTGACCTTTTGATTTATTGACATTCCAAGTCAAACCCCAAGTCTGACCTCACCAGTATACCTGAAGGAAGATTTAATCTGCCATGTTTTTGTCTTTTGTTACTTTCATACTTGGAAACGGGAGACTGGAGGCATGAATCAAAAAGATATGAACCAAATTCAGGCTTATGGACTGGCTAAGGGTATGAGCTATATTTTCAAAGGCTGAGACCACACCCATTTTTCAAGATGCTTCAGGGTGGCACAAACTTGATTTTATGCTGGGAATCTCTCGTTGAGACCAAGTGATGCACCTTGAGCTTCAGCTTATCTAGCCAAGAGAAATACAAAATTGTCCCATTGATGACAAACAGCGCTTAGACAGCCAAGGATGGGGATGGGGAGGTCTCTGAAGGGAGAAGCCTGTGACAATCTTCAGCTCTAGTGTGGTGCTTCATGAGATTTCCTCCAGGACAAAGATACAGCAACACTGGGCTCTAAAATAATTAGCATATTATAGGACAGCCAGAATCACTCACTTGCCAGTGTGTAAAATAACATATGCTCAGATTAACACATCCAGGTTTGCTCCATAGTCATATCTGCAGGCAGAGCTACTCTTGGGATGTAGAGACAGTTATGATGCTAGTGATCAAAATTCCTATGTGCAACTTGTATCTAAACAGGATCACTCTTTCAGAAAAAAACAACCTATTGAGCACCTAATATGAGTTATATGCTTACACACATGAATAATACAATAATGCATACAATCTAGTAATTTATAGTCTAGTAGAATAAGTCAATATTAATTCAATAAATATCTTTATGTATAATTGAAACCATGAGTGAGCAGAAATCTTATTAATCTGTGTTTTATTTTTCAAAATGGTCTCTCTCATTGTGTCCAATACTTCTCTCTTCCACCCCCATATCAGCCTCTTGGTCCTCTGCATTTCTTCCTTGCCTCATGAGGTTTTGGCTGTTGTTTGTTGTTGTTGTTGTTGTTGTTGTTGTTGTTTTCTCCTCTGGCTCTTACCTAGACTATTTCTCTTCAGAGAATGGCAAGAGTTCTCTCACTGAATACCAACAGACAGAGCCTTTTGCCTCCTATGATCATGAGTTGGAGCCCTCCACTTCATTTTAACATACAGCACAGCAGCACCTTAAGAGACAAATTAGAAATCTTGCTTTGCCCCATCACAGGATAGAGACTCAGAGGTCGAGGAGGAGAGACATTATTGGGTTCATTTAGTGACGGTCTCAGAGTTAGTCATTGGTACCAAATTCCAAAAATATTGAGCTAGAGCTCCAACCCAGCTGGAGCACATGAAGAGTTGGCAAGAGTCCCCCTGCTTCTCCAGGGAAGCAAAGATACATGGATCAGTTTTAGAGACAGAGTTGTCTCCCAAACAGTAATCAGATTCCTGTCTCGCATCCCACAGTCCCACAGGTGTAAAGCACATGAACAAATATGTGCTTGGGGTGAGGGTAGGGGTGGCGGAGAGGTGATGACAGCTCTGAATTCATAATGCATCATCTCAGGTGGCAGCTGTGCATCTGTTACATATTTTGAAACCTCCCTCCCGTACCAGCACAGCTATTTCAGCAGATAATATCTAGGACTGACTAAGGGCAAGTCATATGTTACCCCATGGCCTGAAATGGTTCAAGGAGATGGATAAGGGGAAGGTGTTGGGGTTGTAACTTGTATTTTACATCCTGACTTTTACATCAAAACCTTTGAGATGGCAGCTTTGATTCAGTCTTAGAAACTGGTCTTAATTAATGGGAACCAGCTCTCTATGTGGAATTCTTCAACAGGCTCTTTGGGTCCCTGCTTCCCCAAAGCTCCTTTCCAACCATAGGGATTTGAACAGTTGCAGCCCTTGGGGCTCCTACAAAGTACTTCCAGCCCATATGTGACTAAAAGCGATAATCCCAACACGTTCTGCGGCAAGAAAAATTGTGCTGGGAACAGCCAGTGAAGCATTTGCTGAGTTTTAGTAGGAGGTGTGAAAAATATGTAACTCTACTTAGGGTCATCCCTGCTGGCCCTGCTGCTAGCCTCAGCATGTGTGAAGGGAGTGGGGGGTGGAGGCAGCGTTGAGCTCACATCCATCTTTCTGTGGCCCCATTAATCTCTCCTCTTCCTGAAAACCAACTTATCTTGCAATTGGTTTAAAATCTCCAAGGACTGCAAACAGGGCAATGGGGTGGCTGCACCACTGATGGGTGTCTGCACTAATTAGAAAAAGATGGTTCTGCTGGGAGGGAGGTTGGCAGAAGGACGGCCCCCCCTGGGCAGACCTACTGGTGAAGACAAGATGTGCCTTCATTTCAGCTGAAATAGGTCCATACCAGGACCCTCATTCAGGAGAGAGAGAGAGAGAGAGAGAGAGAGAGAGAGAGAGAGAGAGAGAGAGAGAGAGAGAGAGAGATGTATTCTGTATTATTTCAGGTCCCCTTTACTTCAGTCAGACTAGTGTCCATGGTGGCAAGGCAATTCTGAGCCTCACCAAATTGGAACCAACCAATTTCCAAAGTGGAATGTACTTTCTTCCAGCCAAGTTCCCTCACAACTGATACCTACATTCTTAACTCTCTGCACTTAACAAACACCATACACTCAGAAATCCCTCTGAGGTGCAGATGGGCATCTAAATGGAACAGAAATGCAAACAGCAATGGTGTCAGCTGCGATGTCGAATTCCATTAGGTCATTACTGGCTCTGCTTTATTTCCCCCCCCCCCTCTCTCTCTTCCTTCCTTCCTTTCTTCCTTCCTTCCTTCCTTCCTTTCTTGTGCATGCATGTGTGTGTGTGTGTGTGCGTGTGTGTTCAAGAGGGGCTTATCCCACCATCCGATCTTACAGTTTCTTCTTTTCTTCAGTGAGGCTGTTAGGAATTTAATTCAAAGGTTCACTCAGTTACTGTGATTTCTTTAAATACTTAAAGTAACTCTATAATAAAAGGCAGATATGGAGAGAAGCCTTCAAAATAGAGGTTTTAAAATGTTAGTGAGTATGTTAACGGGAAAAGAATATAATACACTGTATAGAATACTTTAAAACATATGAAGGCATTAAAGTAGTTAATAGTTGTCAACCACTCTTCAGTTTTGGATTTGGTACATGCAATGCTATGTTGTGTGTACCTTCACTTAACAACATTTCTTTATTTTAGAGAATATTATTGATTTTAGAATCATGGGATTTACAGTTGCTTCTCCTGCAGCCATCTATATAAAAACAAATTCAAACCAGTAGCCAGAGAATAACTTATTTATTGTTGTCTGACTTCAGGGGACTTATTGTAATAAGTTGGTTAACTAAAACTGTTTACAAATCCCTTAAAGACATTAGAGAGAGGACAGAACATACCGAGGGCCTGGCAGCTCTGTCACAGGTGTCTCGAGGAACACAAGACCCACAGATGAAGGACATTCGTTTGTCCTCATTTTCAGACCTATTCTGGGCAGAGTTGCTACTAACAGCATATAGTTACTAACATTTATGTTCATTAACACTAAATATCATAAAAACTCTGTCTTTTACTCACAGTAGCTACATAAGCATCTACTGAAAGCTGAGAATGAGAGGCTAGGAGGAGAACATTTGTTTTTGTCTTTTTGATTGGGAAAGGCAGTTGAGTAATGAAAGACCCACAGATGGGAAAGCAAGAAGAGATATCTGGACTTAAGTTCTAGCTCTGATATTTGCTCTCTGGATGACTTTGATTTATTTAAATGATACCTTCTGAGCCTCCATTTACCCATCTATAAAATGGAGCTATCTGTACCTATATCACTAGTGAGGATTATAAATGACATGCTGATTAAAACGCCTTTGCAAACTGGTAATATTGGTAATGGAGAAAGCATGGGTTTCTCCAAGAGAACTTATTCCAGCTGTCACTTCAGCTCCCACACAAGGAAGACATGTCTGACAGTGCAACTCTGATAAGAAAATTTCCAAGCATCTCTCTCTCTCTCTCTCTCTCTCTCTGGTTTTTTTTTTTTTTTTTTTTTTTGGTTTTTTTTTTTTGAGACAGGGTTTCACTGTGTAGCCCTGGCTGTCCTGGAACTCACTCTGTAGACCAGGCTGGCCTTGAACTCAGTAATCTGTCTGCCTCTGCCTCACCGAGTGCTGGGATTACAGGCGTGCATCACCACCGCCCGGCTCCAGCATCTCCTTTGGATACATACCTCTCTACCATCCTGTAACAAACACCATCCGTTCTTCTGTCATCCACAATATCATGCACTCAGGCCATTGCCCTACAGCTCCCTTTTTTTTTTAAAGAAAAAAGTAAGAATCTGAAACTAAATGACTTCTCAGGTGTGTAATCTCAGAATTAACTAGAAGTTGTAATTAGACTGAAATGCAATATTGTCTTACCTGTGGGAAGGAAACTGTGACAACAGAGCCAGTCGGTTATCTAGTGAGCAGATACCAGGAATAACTTGGGCAGGAGGCAAGCATCCCACCTGGGGACCACCTCTGATCACATCTTTTCTCTTTCTCTGATTTCTTTCAGACAAGACACGGGGTAAAATCCCCCTTGCTGTTAGAAGGCCAAAGCAGCCATCCCTTTAGAGACCCACACACCTGCACTTGTTGTTTCTTTCTGACACACCAACCACTTTGGAACATCTGGATAAGTGGCTTAAACTCAGCGTCTTTTCCTGTTTGGGGGCTCGGTCTCTCATGGACCATAGTGTCAAGTGTTTTTACTCAATTCCCCCCACCCCACCCCTGCCTGCTGTCTCTTCCATTTGTGCTGTCATTTTCTTAGTTGTAGGGTCAATAACCAGTCTGGACAATAGGCCTGCTACAAGACAGCCTTTGCCTTGGATATAAATGACTCATAAATCATACCTTTATAACAGTAATCACATTCCCTGGTGTCTAGCAGGTGTGTTGCCTAATGGTTTGTGATCTGTCTGGCTAGTGAGGCATCTGTCAAGTACATATTTGTGAACCTCCTGTATTGATCGTTCTTTCTTCTCTCTCTCTCTCTCTCTCTCTCTCTCTCTCTCTCTCTCTCTCTCTCTCTCTCTCTCTCTTTGTACAGCAAGCGATTGCTATTGTTGTTCCAAAAGCTGGCCAAAGCCAGCTTTAAAAATATGAAAACAACTTTCAGACAATTCAATTGCTTGCCAGGAATCTCACTATGATCCTCTGTGGCTCTTTTCATTACTGGACAAACAATACCATATTTTTAAGATGCATTTTATTTGTTATGTGTATGTGCATGTCCAAGTATATGCCCCCAGAAGCCATGAAATAAAAAAAAAAAAAGAAAGCTAGAGATACAAGAGGTTATGAACCACACAACATAGTTGTTAGGAGTCAAACTTTGGTACTTCGTGGGATCAGGGAGTAGGGCTGTCACTTCTGCATCAGTTCCATTTCCTATTCATGCTATTTTATTTAACCCTCCCAAAAGTCACACAAGGCAGGTACTATTGTTAACTCTACTTCAGAAATAAGGAAACTATGGTGATGTGAATTTAAGAACAATACTAGTTATTACTAAAACCTGATGGCAGACACTGTGATTTAAAATATATCCTTGGTCCCTATACTTCCTCATAAAATGAGCACTGATCACATGTGAATATTTAAATTTACATGAAATCAAATAGAATAAAATGTAAAATTCAATCCATCAGATATATTACCAGCATTTCAAATATTCAGGAGCTTAGTATATCTTTTGACTACTGTTGTATATTATTCAGATATGGGACCTTACCACCATCACCCAACGTTCTGTTGATCAGTCCTGCCCTTGACAGGGCTGAAGATAATTAGTGTTATTAAAGTACACATATTAAGGAAGAGAGGCTTTGATTGGTTATGTAACTTGCTTAGTAAAGGCAATGAGTTAGTGAATTAGACCCAGGCTAAGAGTTGTTCTTAACTACAATCTTGTTCTGTGTTCTCAGTTCTGTGTAAGGCTGTGGAGCTCTCAGACAGGAGGCATCCTTGGGAATTTACATAGAGCTGTAGGAATCTAAACAGATCCTTTCCATCCAGACATATCTCTGGCAATAAGCATGCAATCTTGTGCCTGCCATTGTCTGGATCCAGTTTCATTCCTTGCCTCTATTGGTTCTCTGCATTAGCTTCTGTAGAGCATCATCTCATTGGGAGCACACTGTCACATTCTCACCCTACTGCCCTGGGTTGTGCTTATACCCTGGTCATCTGTCAAGACCAGCATGCTTACTCCTGTAGACTGTCCCCAAGTCTTTATCCTTTACTCGGAACGGTCCTGGAGGGTAGCTCAATCTTGACTAGAAGATTGAGCCCATGATTGTGAAACTCTTGGAAAGCATGAAGAAAACAGACTAAAATGGTTGCAGACTAAATGGTTTTTTATCTGCTGTTTTGTACAGATCTTTTGCTGGCTCAAGACCCAAGACCTCCTCACAGGCTCAGAACAGAGCCCTGGCACATGGCCAGGTAATCTAATTCCATCTTTGGGTCTCCTCCTCTTTGCTCAGTACCTTTTAATGGAGCCAACATTTACACTCATTCTAAGAACTCAATGCTTATGACAGTGCAAGAGTTTTCCTGGGATTTCATAGAGTGGCAGAGCCTGCACAGCAGGTCCAGTGGTCTGTTTAGTGCACCTGGTCTGAGGAGGCTCCACCCTAGGCAGTTTGAGAAAAATCTCACTGGGATCGCACTGAGACTCCTTCATCCTTCCTTGGTGGGTGTCATTTCACCTATTCCTCATGCAAACTTCACATGCCATATGTTCTTTTAAACCCACTTTTCAGACAGAAAACTCAAAGCACAGATACATAGTTTTCTTGAGAATGCATGGCTCTTTGTGAATCAGTTAAGACTGACGCCTCTGATTAATGTGCTCCGTCATTTATTTGCTGTGGTTGCATAAAGTCATCATCATCTGTGATTGATTAATGAGAAAAATTTAATGCTAAGAATTTTAAATTCTAAGATGTAGATAAGGTTACAATCAACGACCACATAAATATGTATTTTAAGTATTTTTAAACAACTTAACGTGAGAGTAAACATGAATTTTAAGACGTACATTGCAAAGTTTAAAAAAAATCCCTCAAGTTTAAAGTACAATTTTTATACAACAAACTCATAATCATTTAAGTATTAGTTGTTGATCAAAATTTTTAAGCTAAAACCACCAATGGCTTTTACTCTAATAAATGTTCAAAATCCAGAAGAAGAAAACAAGTTCATCAAAAAGGATTAAGAAAGGCTGCGTTCCAAAAACTGTCAGTGGGGTTTAAAATCAATGGAATTTTACGTCTATTTAAGAGGAACTCAGTTGTGAAGTTCAGAGTACTTATGGAAGCTTAGTACCTATGGTACTTCCTCTCTGGTTATCACTTTTGTGGACTCGATGGCTCTGGAATGGGGGTGTCTACGTCCATGTCTCCATGCTGAAGGAAGTGTGGTCGAGAGAGAAAGGCTAGATCTCCTGTTGGGAACACTTCTTTTCTGTATCCATTAGACCAGTGGCAGTCTGGGGAGTGTAGGTTTTGGTTCTTTGTTTGTTTGCTTTGTTTTTGTTTTTGCTGCTTTTGTTGGCCTTGTGGAGAGGTATAGAGTTAAAGAGCAGAGTACTGTTTTCAAAGTTTAAGGGGAAAATAGGTAGGCATGCATATAGTAGGCAACTAGCGACAATGCCATGAAAGCTAATGTCTAAAGTAGTGTAAAATGAACTCTGGGGAATCTATGAGGTAATTCAAAGGTCTCACTTCCAGCCTGATGTTTCTGAATAAGTGAATAGAAATCTTTTCACTGCTAGTTGGGACAAACTACTTTGGGTTTTATGTCTTAGAATCAAGAACAACAAAATCAAAATTGTTTTGGTTTTCTGTTTCTTTATCCAACATTCTACCTAGCGTCTGTCCTGGGCCATTTCTCCCTAATGTTGGCCCTGAGAAATCATCCACTCCTGTACTTGATGTTCTATTTAGTATATCTCAGGATTGATTTTAAGAGGATATTCACTGGAGACAGGCCTCCTCTTCTTAATTCTGACGCATGCATTGCTAGTATTGGATTTGGGTTCAACAGGATTCAAGTTCAGGTAAGATGTTAACTCAGGAAGGGAAGGGATCTTAAGTCATCATCCCCACATAACCAGGAGAATTAACATTATGAAGCAGAATAAAGGAACTTAATTATGGATCACAACTTTAATTATGGTAAATTAAAATGTCAAATGATTGGACATCTTACTTTCTCTGGGTTTTAGTTTTCTTATGTTTTCTTATGAAGCTTGAGACTTTCTAAGATTTTTTGTTTGTTTGTTTGTTTGGGGGTTTGGTTGTGGTATGTCCTGACTGTGAAGCAGTGGTGGTATGTCCTGACTGTGTAGCTGTGTGTGTGTGTGTGTGTGTGTGTGTGTGTGTGTGTGTCTGTCTGTCTGTCTGTCTGCATATGTGCCCATGGGTGTACAGTATATTGGTGTGTGTGTGTATATGTGTGTGTGTGTGTGTGTGTGTGTGTGTGTGTGTGTGTGTTTGTATGTGCACTGTGCACAGGTATATTAGTGTAAAGTCATCTTGGGTCTCGGATGATCCGAGATCATCTTGGATCTCGGATTTTGTTACTCAACTGTCTTCCACTTTTTAGCTGAGAAGTGTTTATTACTGATCAGGAATTTCACCAAATAGGCTAGGCTAACTAGGTAGGTAGATTCTGGGGATCTATGTGTCTTCACCTCTTATCCCAGCCATCATTAAGATTACAAGCATGCACCACCATGTCCAGCTTGTTCTATGGGTTCTTGGAATGGAATTTGTATCTTTACACTAGCAAGGCAAATGCTTTGCTGAGTAAGACATCTTCTCAATCTTTTGGTTTGGTCTTATTTCTTTTCATTGTTTCATTTAAATGCCTGGCAAAGCAGTTTTTCTTTTCTTTCGTCTACTGCTGGGGATAAAGTCTGGAGAACTGCATATGCGAGGGGAGTACTTTTTCATGATCTACACCCCAGTCCTTGGTTTTAGTTTGGTGATTGGTAAGTTCCCTTTCTGCTCCTAGTTCTGTGGTTCCTTTGTCCTGTATTAATGGGCCCAGTAGAGCTACCAGTTGAAACATAAAACCAACTCATGTACTAAAAGTGGTTTAATAGGACTGAACTCTATGAATTTTGCAACCATTCAACCTTTCTCACTTGAATCTGACTCATGCTTGAGTCAGGAAGAAGGGACAAATATGAATTCCTCCTTTAATCAGGGGTTAGTCCTGGGAGTTGTAGTTTGCATGATCACTTCATTGTGTAAGAAGGATGGGAACATAGCTCAGAGCTGTTCTTTGGACTCCCTCCCTGTCTCTGCCTGCTTCCCCTTCATTTCCATTCCTGGCATTCCTTTCTTCGTCCCTACATTTCCATGTTCTCCAAGCTTCTGCTAAGCCACACGCCTTCTTTCTCCCCTTGCTGTGCTCTGTTTGGTACCTCCTAGCCAGACATGTCTAAATCTACATGATATCTGCTGTGCTCCATAGTCATAAAATACATTTCACAAACCTTACAGGGTAATGTGAATATAAATGAGCCCATTATCATTCCCATAGGGCATGCCTATATCTCAATATTCTCTGCTCCTAAAAGGCACCCCATCACCCTACTCAGCAGGATGGTGGAGAATCCTGACAGTCCCTGGAGACACACCCTCTCCCCCATAAAGTTAATTGGAAAACTCTATAACTTTCTGTAACCTCCTCACCTACAAGGGCTGCCATTTTTTTCAATATTTTTATTTTCTATATTCTTTGTTTACATTCCAAATGGTTTCCCCTTTACCAGATCCCCCCTCGCCATATGTCCCATAAACCTGCTTCTCTCCATCCCTTCTCCAATCACCTCCCATATTACTATTATAAATTTTTGTCTTAGAATTTTCTAATCTGCCTATCAAAGAAATTTTTAAAATGATATCTATTAATCATAGTAGCTATAACAGAAAAATAATCACTACCATTATGAGCTATATATGTTCAAACAGTCCTACCATGGGTTTCTCATTCTCCCCATTTTTCAGATGTGATAACTAAGAGGCTAAGCAAATACCACCGAGCTAATACATAAAGCCTGGATTTGAACTATGTTCTCTCTAGATTCAAATCCTGCTCTGTTCTAAAGCTCTTTGCATCCCACCACTAGCCTCTCTCCCATTACCAAATTGAACCGTAATCTTAACCGTAGTGGAACATACCACTACTTTGCAGCTTCCTCTTCCGCAGTGCCTAGCACCTTCCCTGCCATATTTGTTCAGCACTGCTGTTGGCTTCATCACCTCTTCCTGTCTTTGGCACCCTCAGTTTGCTCATGCACCTTCTTGGTTGGATCAGACTTCTCACATCCAAAGTCTGATCCTGTCATTTTGATGAAGTCTAGGAAAGACTTTTCTATAGGTAGCCAGGCCTGTAAGATCTGGTCAATTCTAAACTTGATTTTAATGGGAAATCATTATATTTTTAATGCAAATATATTTTGTATATATACACATATGTATGATAAATAAATAAATAAATAACATTTAACTTTTAGATGTCTGCATATATATATATATATATATATATATATATATATATATATATATATATAGAGAGAGAGAGAGAGAGAGAGAGAGAAATATAAAATCATACCTGCATTTCTTTCTGTGGTCTTATCATCGTAAAAATATAAGAGAAGTGTCTGTCTCTGTATGTGTGTGTGTGTGTTTGTGTATATATGTTTGTTTTTCAATATGACAAGACTTTCAGAACCATTCTTCAGAAAATCCATTGCAATATTTATTCTCCAAAATAAGATGAAATCTACAATGAAAAGGGTATGGCACATGTAGCACAGGAATAAAAACTCCAAATCATCACTCCAAATAAAAGAAGGCAGCCAGAAATTAGTGTGTACAGTGTGGTGCCACTAGCATAATGTTTAAAGGGGATGACATTCATTTCTGGTGGTAGAAACCACAAGAGAGGTTGCTTTGGGGGGATTTGTCTGGAAGAGGCCAGAACAAACTTGTATGTAGTAGAATGTTCTTGTTTGGGGCAGCAAAGTAGGCATATGCAGGAATATGTATAGATGTATTTAATTACATGTGAAACCTGCCAACCGTATACTTTAGATTTATGAAATTCACCCTTTGTAAGTTGTATCTCTGGCTTCATCTCAACCAGTTGATCAATAAAGCCAGTAAAGAGCCACTGATTCCCTTGGAAATTGAATATTTCCACAATAAAGTTTTAAATTAACATTTTTTTAGAGTTACCTTCATTCTAAGTAACAGCCTCCTGAAAAAAAGGAAAAAACCAGTGGTTTCAGCTCATCAAGCTGGACTCTTCCTGCTCAAAGGAGCATTCACTCCAGTCTCTGCACCCCCTCTCCCTTCCCTGTGCCTCTCAAGCACAATAGTGAGTGTACGCTACAATCAAAAGGTCATTTCTCCCTCCAAGTAACAGTAACACAAGTGGCTACATTTCCTGATTCTGGATTAAGTTCAAGATTTCAAATACAACTGGACTCGTTTCTGATTAGAAAGCTTGATATTTATCATGGACTCCCCTGTCTTCCATAACCAGTGTGAGAGAGATTGCAAAAAGTCACCTGAAAGGGACCATTCTTTTATTTAACAATTAACCCCATCTGGGTAAATAATACGATGTGGTGCACTTGAGCCATTGCTGTTGGGCTCTGGGTTCAGAACTCAACACGGCTTCAAAGCAGCGTCCATGAAACGATGACAAGATGCTACAGAAATGGCTTTTTATGTGGAATATAATGCACATCTAGTGTTACATGGTACAGTAATGAAGAGAAGGGGGCTGGAAAGACAGCTAGGATAAAGTATCTGGAAATACTTACCTGGGGAAACACAATCTTGCTTTAGTTCAGGCCCCTAGGCCTAGAAGTGCAGTATATGGTCTAGAAACTTGAATATTCAAAAACAACTTCAGCAGGACTTGTAAGGTTTCCATCACAGGCAAATAAAAACAAAATTTCCTGGCAGGCATCTGAGCAGCCAAGAGCTAAGGTGCTTCTAAAAAAAAAAAAAAAAAAAAACAACCTGAGCTCCATTCCTACTTTCATCAGATAATTTCATTATACAAAGGGGTATATGTCTTTTAAAGGTATCAAACAGCACATTAGAACCGTGAAAGCCCGTCAGTCAACACATCCTCATGATAAAGATCAATCGTTCCCTGCATAAGGGGAAAACATGGACCAGGTCAATCTGTCAGCAAACCCATTCACAAATCTATGCTCTGAATTGAGACAAGAAACTCTAATAAGCCGAGATTACTTTTCAAGAAAATATTTGGGTACCCCTACATGCCTAAGCCTCACACCTGACTGAGTTTGGCACCCCCCGGGAAGACCAGGCTGAGGGGCTTGCAGGGTGCTTGGCCAGCTTTGGTTACTTCTGAGAAGTAGGCCCCACTTGATTTCTTCTGCCCACTTGTATCACTTTTAGTAAATGGCACACGGAGAATTTAGTGGGGGAACCGGCTTGAGACACATTCAGCTCCGATTTCTCAGGTGGATTTCCTATTATCGTTGGGCAATCGGAAGGAAGGCCTTGTGAGAAACCAGGGGGCCTGGGATCTGCTTCAACAACAAATGGCAAAGGCTCAGCTGGGACAAAAGGGAGTTGTCATCAACTCTGCCGCTTATGGATAGTTCTACATACTGGTGAAGAAAAGAAAATAGGGAAAATGTACTTCCATCGTCTTTGTGACATTTTCGCCACTTAGCTGAGGTCCTGGATATGTGTCCCAAGGAGCACAAGGTGAGAAGTGACCACATCTTGAGCTCCTCCTGTGTATTCTCTACTCCTCCAACCATGCTGCCTGACAGGGATTAGCGCCCCTCTTATAAATGATGGGAGGAATCAGCATCTCTATTGTAAATGATGAGGTGGGAGGTTAAGAGGTACTTAGGACAGAGAGCAACTGCCAATAGTGATGTTTTGTTATGTCTTTAATTGAAAATGCATTCTTCTTTCAAACAATACATCCTGGCCTCAGTTTTACCTCTCTCTACTCCTTCCAGCACCCCTAACCTCTCATCTCCCCCAGATCCATTCTTCCTCCATCTCCCCTCAGAAAAGAGCCTCCAGGGGACACCAAATGTGACAAAACAAGATACAACATGACAAGGCAAACCAGTGGGAGGAAAAGAGTTCCAGGAGCAGGCAGAAGAGTCAGAGATGCAATTGCTCTCACTGTTGGGAGTCGCACACAAAACACCCAGCTAGCGTGTGTCACATGTGCCCATCAGAATAACTACCAGCCTCCAGCTTCACTGTAAACTTCATGATCCAAGGTCACCTACTTATTACCATCCTCACTGGTGCACTACTTACAGGTTGGGCTGGCCACTAGATCTTCTGCTATGCAGTTAAAGGGGCTGGATAAACATGTTAGACAGGTAAGGAAAAGCTGGAGGAGGGAAATGTCTACACAAGCAGTGTAGCTGGGATATGACAGACTGACACCAAGACACAGTTCAGAATTGAGCAACAGAGCAGTCTCCCCCTGGATCCCTGGACTACTAAATGGATGGTCAGGGTGTAAAAAAAAAAAAAAATGAAGATAAAGGTCAGGAACAGAGACTCTTCTGGGCTCAAATAGATTACCAAAACCAGTTTGCATCCCAGCCTCCACCTGTCTTATTGTGAGAAAAGAAAAGACAGGACTTAGATTTAAAAACTAAATGCAAATATGAGATGCAGGGCAATGGAGGCAATGGAATCTCCCCCAATGGAAAAAAGTCTCTCATCGGTAAATTTCAGATCGACAGCACTTCCTGATCAAAGAAGCATGCAAGTGAGAGGAGCAATGCACAGAAAGCACCCAGAAGAACCCTCTAGGCCCTAGAAACAGTAAGTTCCATTTCTTTTTAATCTCTTCATCAAGAACGGGTTCCAGAATGACATTGACCTACTGGTCTAGTATAGGAGAGGAAATGGCCATCAGCTGGATGAGGAATTTCATCGCAGCTGTGATGCAGTGCATGATGGAGGTCTAGAGCAGATAGCAGCCTCCCTGTTCCTGCTAAGTGTGGGAGCACCATTGCTTAAGAAGAAGCTGCTCATTTGCTTGCTACTGTGACTCTGTGCAGTAAGGTGGAGACAGGCTCACTCACAGTAGTGACTTGGGCCCTAACCTTAACCCAGCACTCAGCTCTTCAGCAAGCTACCTATCATCCTGAAGGATGGACCTCATTCCTGTCTTCCAGCTACCAGACTCTTATAGTGCTCCAGGCCATTTTCCTTGTCATAGCTTGCATTTTCATTTCCCTTTTCTGTGTCACCATCATGCTTATTATGTATATTGTTTGAGCTTATGAACCTGAAAATGCACCCATGATCTCTGAACAATAGGGTTGGCTGAATAGGACCAGTAGAAGGCTAGTAAGAGTTGAGATGCCAGTGTGGACCTACACCATATGGTCCAACACCTGGATGAAGAACTACAAGAGATTGACAGCTTTTGAAAGAGGGAGAATTAGAGACCTCTAGGACAAATCCCATGTACATCATCCAATCCCAAGTGGTCATTTCTGGACACATGCATATACAAGCAAAGCTAAATAAACTCATTTGTGTGTGTGTGTGTATGTGTGTGTGTGTGTGTGTGCGCGCGCGCCCGCGCGCGCATGTGTGTGTATACACATGCTAAAATAATAAAGAAGAGATCTGGGAGGGGAATCCTTTCTCTAATCAGTTTTTATACCTTCAGAGTAGTAATAATCACATTTTTATTTTTCCAAGGATACAAGCAATAGCCTCTGCCAATCACACTGGGAAAATATTCAGTAAACAGGAGTGCTCTTCCAGGGCTGAACTTGGTGTCTGACCTTGGTATTCATCTTCGTGGATTCTCTACAGAGCTAATCACCCTGTATAGAATGTTCCTGTGTGCCAGTCCAGCAAAGACATAAGGTGTGGAGTAAACTTAACTTCAACCCAGCACCCTGGGCTTCTTTAGAGCAGAACCATGCCAGGACTTGGAGTTTCCGTTTAGATGTTGGAGCCTTTGGAGTTGCAGGCAGGAGATAGCCATGGAGGTCTTGACTCTGCTCTCTTCTTCTGAACAGCTAAGAGTTGACCTTCCAGCAGGATCTGTTTTGCTTGATGCATCCTTTGTTCTTTTGAATTTGAAGGGGACAGAGAGATTCAAGAGCATCAAACCTGAAGACAATGGCTTCCAGCTTAGTTTGAGGGTAACCCAACTTGACCTGGAAAGAAGACTCATTTAGGTTATGTCACTACCTCTCGGAAGTGTAGAGGTAACGTGGCAAAGGAAAAGAACCAGGGTTTTTTGTTTTTATTTTCCTGAGTTGACTAGATGAAAGCCACTTGATCTGCTGAGTCAGGTGCTTTGCATTCACAATAACAATAAAATCATAAAATAAAACCCCCACAAGAATATAGAACAGAACAGAACAGGACCTACTACTAAATTTGAACTGCTTTGTTTTCCCCTAAAGCAGCTGCCATGACCCCTTTCAGTGTAGACAGGATTATCTCAGTCACATGACACACATGACTGCTGAAGGCATCTGCCTTGGCCACCCCTCCTTCTTTCTTTTTTTTTTAAATCTTGAGCTTTCCCTGGGACTAGATTCCATAGCTACCTCTGCTCTTGACTGTCAAAATATACTACAGCAGTTTTGACAGTTTCAACTGTGTGTTTCCCAGAATGTTTTGCTTTAAGAAAAAATAATAATTTTTTGACAAATTCAGCTGCACTTTTAGCAAAACACTGCAGCAGATTCAATCAGGAATGCAAAAGAGTCAAAATGCATACAGCAAGCATGGCGGTAGGCCCAACTAGGTGCCTCAGCATACCAGAGAGAATTTAATTTCTCTTCTTAAAGTTGATACACTGCTTGTGCTTTTTTTTTCCTCTCTGTGATTCCAAAAGGAAATGCTTATAATTATTGGCTCTCCACGTAATGATTATCACATTTTTGTTTTTAATTTCAGAGCAAACACCTCTGGAAACACATTCCTCCTAGTAACCTGAAACCCCCTATCTGACTAAGAGTCTGATTGATTTTAGCAGAACAAAGGGACAGTGGCATCTCATTTGAAACCCAGAAGAGACATTCCCTACTTCTTTTTATGTCGGGAGTGAAGATGGTTGGGTGGTCAATGTTTCAAGAGAAGGGGGGAACACAATATTAAACAAGACGGCTGTACAGTGGCTATTTTCTGACCTGGAATTGGTTAAGTAAGAATAGAAAAGTCATCGTCTGGTAGCCCCAACAGGAACCTCCAGTCTGCAAACACTTACTCCCATCAACACTGCACCAAGGAGGTGCCGAAATGCAGGGTCCCTCATTCTGATCTGTGCCTGTCCTGGTCTGAATTAACAGAAGGGAACAGGAAATGGATCAACACTGCCCATAAGTAAGAAAGGAGGGGACTCCTTCTGCTTTCAATCAAGAGAAAGTACAGTCTTGGGTATCATCAGCATCTCTCAACCCCTGGCAAAGCCAGGCTTCTGCAGGGAGCAGGGACTTACTATGGATGGAATTACACACTTAACTAGTGAGAATTATTTCCTGAAGAGAATACCCATGCACACTGACAGTGTGGCTAGAAGAGAAGCAGACAGGACTGGTACATTTAATGCTGCATCTGACAGAGAAGCCCCCACCATTTTCATTACCAACGTCCCCATAAATATTATTTCAGAGTTAGATATCTTCCCAATACCCAGTCTGGAATTTCCAAAGAATGAAAGGTTTCTGTAAAATAACCTCTCATGGAGAGACCTTTAGAACCCAGGAACCCAGAAGCGATTTATTTTCTACCGCCAGATTATTTCTGTTGTAGGCAGCACTGTTTGTAAAATTCTGGTCATTTTTCTGTGCTTTACCAATATCTTGGGAAGCTGCTGTTAAGATCTGGGAACTAATTTGCTTAATTTCAATTTGATAATCCAATAACCTGGTGTGTTTACTTCGCTTGCATAGCAAGCCTTCTAACAACCAGAAGTTAGGGTATTCCTTACTGGAGGAAAGTTTGTCTAGAGTTCCTTGTTTTCAGCAGAGGGAGGAAGGCTTGCCCAATGGTGACATGCTACTCTGGAATTGAGTGGCACAGGGGTTGAAAGGAAAAGTGTAGATTACCATTCCCTTCCCAACCCATGTCTTCAAATGCGGCTATATGCATTTACTCTACTCAGAATAAGTTTCCCAAACTAAACATTGACCGTATGTAACTGAAAGGCAGAGGACATGCTGTTTTGGCTATCCTGTCAATCAGGCCTCGTCTGTCTCCTTCTGTGCTAATCAGAGGAAGTTGTCTGGGATATTGTGAACGTGCTGGTGAGCAGTTGACTTTGAACACTGATAGCTCCAGCAAGGTACTAACCATGGCATTATCATAAACCAGGTTTATTTGAACTCATATATTGTTGCGATTGAAGACGTCTGTTACTATGTAGCACAGAGTGGCCTTGAACTCACTATGTAGTCCAGACTGGTCTGGAACTTGATACCTTAGCTCTCTAAGCACTGGGATTGAGATATATACTAACTGACACACCTAGCTGAAACTTTATTTTAAAAGTCTGTTACTATTTCTGGAAAATACTTCATTTTCTTTTCTTAAAACACACACACAGCACAAACTGTATATGGTGCTTCTGGCCTGCAATTCCAGCATGGAAGACTGAGGCAGGATTGCAGTGAGTTTCTGGCTAGCCTAGACTACCAAACGAGCCCATGTCATGAGAAAACAAAAAGAACAGTGACAAAATGAAAGAATCTTCAGAAAGACATGGTAATTCATCCCTGTGAATCTAGAACTCAGGAGGCAGAGACAGGAGAATTACCACAAGTTTAATGTCAGCTTGGTCTACATGGCAAATTCTAGGCTGGCCAGGGCCATGCAGCAAAACTCTGTCTCAAAAACAAACAAAACCAACCAACCAACTATCAACAAAACAACAATAACAAAACCCATAAGGTAGTAGATTATTTAGAAAAATATTTAAGTGCCACCAGAATGTAGAGTGATCTGACTTCCTCAAAGCATTCCCAAGGCTGACAGACAACCCAACAGACTTCTGGAGCATCCGGGAAGTCAAAAAAGTTTAATAAATAATTTGTGTCTCTACTATTTATCTAGCACTAGATAAAGTTCTTCAATGCTCAGTAATTCCTTAATACCACAGAGCTAAGTCTCTATGAAGGTAAAACTGCATTTAAAAAATATCCTCCCCTTCTCTCTCTCTCTCACTCTCTCTCTCTCTCTGTGTGTGTGTGTGTGTGTGTGTGTGTGTGTGTGTGCGAGCGCGCGCACGTGCGTGCCACACACATGAGCCTTTCTCTCTTTCTCTTCTCTCTCCCCCCCCCCCCACCGGTGGAGACTCCCTGGCCTCAGTCCTTGTGGACCACTGAACTTGCCTGAGTGCAGCTTCCCAACAAACCTGCCTTTAATATAGTCTTAAAAAGAAAATTAAAAAATAAATAAATAAAAATTAAAAAAAGAAAATTAGACCCATCAATTTTTGCCAGTATTTAAGCAAAATTCATGAATTGTTCTTCAGTTATCTCTCAGTCCCAAGTTTGCAGTGGTTGTCCTTGTGTCTGCAACAAAGGCTACAGTGGGATTCCCCACTATTCCCTGAATTATTTTTAAATGCTTCTTTTATACCCAAAGGAAGAGTGGACCTTTATATTTCAGACTAAGTACAACAGCAAGATTCAAGAAAACGTCCAAGCAAATCTTATTTATTGACCAGAAGCTTAGTCCAAAGGTAAAGAGGAATTCTCTTGGTTCTGGAGCCACAGAGCTGTGGGGGGACTTTTGGATGAAAGTTGTAATGCAGCAGAGCAGGATGAAAGGAACTGAAAGGTGAATTTAGGGACTTGAGAAATTTAATACTCTGATTTGGTATCAGATTTAAATTCCATCCAAAGCCACTATGAAATTAAGGTGGGGGAAAGGTTGCTTGCGGAGTCTTGAATGCGCTTAAAACTATACATAAACGTCTTTACGAAGCCTTTTCCTGCTCCCCAGCCAACACTACTTTAAAAACCAACTCTCTGTATAAATCTCAAGTTGTATTTTACTAGGGTACATGCTCTAACAAATAACTATGTGTCTACTACTAAAGGTTACATTGCAGGATTAAGAAGAGATACTGTACTACAGTTGAAAAAATCTGCAGATCCATCCACCAATTGATTGAGCTATTTTACATCAGGAAAAGAAAAAAGAAAAAAATCTTAAATGAGTGGCTGAGTTCATGGCTTTCATAGAACATTCCTTCAGGGCCTGATCAGCTCGGGTGGAATTGAGCAATATGGTTCTATGCTTTTCTCCAGAACTAGTTATTTGTTCAGCCTTGACAACCATTAATTTCACTGAGAGCCTGGAGGATATACAATGCAGCATTAAATGAGAATCCCCCTCTTTTCCTACAGTTCACACCACTAGGGGTCCTACTTTTAGCTTTAAGGACTTCAGGTAGAAGCTAGCATAGTGATGTTGGGTTTAAGCTGTACAGACGCAGAGTTACCAGAGGTTTGAAACTGGCTCACAAAACGTATCCTTGTCAAGTCTCTGTGGCCTTAACTTCAACTGGAGATTATGACACCCACTTCACTGACTTACTGTAGGAGACAACTGAGATAAATGTGGAGAATTAATAGCTCAGAGGGTGACTTAAGTAAAGCATGCAGAGCCTGGCAGCTCTGTGTCTGTCACTCTGAATGCTCAAGAATGGTAGGAATTTGACCTTCGTAGCTTGTGCTAGAGAATACCCTCGTCAAATACCCTCGTCAAATACGTGCCTAGTTTATGTTCAGTTATACTTGGGAGAGTAAAAGCAATCAAATAAACATGTTTATAAAGTTTTCTAATGCTCTTTGAAATGTTCTGAGTCTCGTTTTGAAAAGGATGTTTTGTTTTGTTTTGTTTTGTTTTGTTTATCTACTTATGGAGAGTCACAGACCTGCTCAATGCTTTGATAGTTCAACCTTGACTAATTGCTTTAATAGGAGGCTTGCTATCTGTGTTCTGGGCCATCCCTTAGGAAATATGAAGAGGACCGTGTATTTACACTAACCAGCACTAAATGCAGTAAGCATTTTTAAGGAATTAAGCTTGCTTTCTTTCCTGTCTCAACATAGTTCACCTGTTGTAAGGTTTTTGTCTTTGTTTTATTGACTTCTCAACAAATGTTCCCATTTCTCCTCTAGGGACAATTGTAAACCTAAGCTCAACTCCCTTTTTTTCCCCTCCTACCTGGCATGCCCTTTAAAAGCACTCCAGCACTACCCTTCCATCTCCAGTGTCTCTCTACTGGACACCAGGTTGCTGTTTCCTCTGAAGTAACCACTTTCTATTCCCTCCTTGCCCCATTTGTACAGAGCAAAGATCTGTAAGTACATTCTTTCACTTTATTGAACTAAATCAATCCAAGAGTACAGTGACACAGACTCTATAGTCCCAATGTCAAAGGGATGTCTGCATAAAACTAAATGAACAAATAAATAATAGATACATAAAACTTCTCAGCCCACTTTTAATTCCAGCACCCAGGAGGTAGAGGCAGGCAGATCTCTATGAGCAAGGCCAGCCTGTCTTCAGAGCAAATTTCAGGACAGCCAGGGCTACACAGAAAAAAACACTGTCTTGAAAAGAAAAAACAGAAAGAAAGAAAGAAAAGGAAAAGTTCTCAAGAGATTAAGGTAACCAAATACATGTGTTTTATCTTAAGCAGCACTCCAGCTACAGATGTCCCCAGATTAGCATTATGGCGATTAGGAAGGGAACACAGGATACCCTATCAACATCCCCTGCAATCTGC
Organism: Apodemus sylvaticus; assembly: GCF_947179515.1. Lineage (NCBI taxonomy): Eukaryota > Metazoa > Chordata > Mammalia > Rodentia > Muridae > Apodemus > Apodemus sylvaticus. The sequence goes on from NC_067474.1 coordinate 24,228,273, forward strand.
CCATCCACACAAGACATTGCTAATGTGCCATGGCATTCTTTACCGTGGATCCAGTCCAAATTTTCCTGTGCCTTTATCAGAGCTCAATTGGAAGCTACTTAAGCCAGCTAAACTCAGTTAAGTGCCAAGAAATACAATTGTCATTGAAAAATCTATCAAAGCATTTTGTACTTGTTTAACAATACCAAAATATGTGACATGAAATATTTTAAGTCTCAGTGGAATTTTAAGGATATCTGTTCTTAAATTGTTTTTATTCTTTTGTCAGAATTTAACTCTTTATAATGTCTATAGAGTCATTTTCCTGAGTCTCACCAGTTCTCTTTTTCTTTTCTCTTCTTTCTTTTTTATTGAGATAGGGTCTCCCATGCAGCCCCTGGCTTGCCTAGACCTCACTAAGTAAACCAGATTGGCCTCTAAATATACCACTACTACCCCCTGAGTTTTGAGATTAAAGGCTTGTGCCAACACACCCAGCCAGAATTTCACTTTTAGGAAAATTGATAGCATTCCCCCAAATTACTATTTCTAACAATAGCTCTGTAATTGGGATTGATTTATAACCAGCTACTAATATTATTCACGTTGTGGTTTCTGCTTTCATCTTGGGTATTTTCTCCTGAATAATTATTCTACAAGGCTATGTTTAAGATGACGGGGACACAGAATAAGTTTATGGAGCCATTGAAAGTAATCAAATATAAAGAGAGACAAGAGACAGACAGATACACAGAAATACTATATTTAATAGGTTTGGTATCTTATAACTCATAATGATCACTTAATGAGTGCTAATTATGCACCAAACATTTCACCTAATTTGCTATCTGTTACAACACTGAGTTAGACCTAATTATTATTACCATTTCACAGATGGATGTATTATGGCTTGAGGGAAAAAAACTAAGCAAACTTTCCAAGATGACACAGCTATTAGACATTAAAATTAAGATTCAGCTCAGGCCATCATGATTTAAGAGAACTCTCAACTGTTGTGCTTTCCTGCAGAGGGAAGCAACAAAAGTATGATCTTCAGAGGACTAGGAGATGGATAGGTCTGAAAAGTCCTTGCCTAGCAGGCATGAGGACTCGAGTTTAGAGATCCAGGCATAGCTACAACATTAGGGTTCAGAGAGGAGGATCCCCAGAGTTTGCTGCACACCCAACTCCTGGTTTACTGAGGCATCCTATCTCAAAAACAGGAAATTCATCAACCATATGAACAGAATATTTTCTTGTGAGATGTAAAAATAATAATAACAATAGTGCCCTTTTGTATAAGTTTGCTTCTTTTGCTGTAAAATGGGAAACTAAGCAAAGAAAAACAACGAAGGCTGTGCTGCTTACTACACAAAAACATAAAAGGAAAGAGAAAGCCTGGAGCAAGGCAAGTTCACACTTTACATTGATCCCAGATGACAAGTATGTGTGTGGTCAGGTAACCTATGTGGCTCCTGCCCTGGACTCTTGTCTGTTCCACTTCCCCAGGAATAAAGATGGGGAATTTTTTCCTACCCCCACCAAAGTTAGCTTCAGAAAGGTCAAGCTTATGTTTTCTCTAGGTGTTCTAAAGATCTGGCACAGTGACTGGTACACAGCAGGCACTGAATAAATGTTTATTGGATGCTTAAATGCAAAGGATAAAGGTGGTAAGGGAATGGGGAGAGATGAGAGTGATGGGAAAAGAAAAGAAAAATAGAAACCTATGTTCTTTACCATTTTGCCTGCATCCTGTTTCATGTGGATCCATCCTGCATGATCTACATACTGCTGATGACCTCTGTTTTGTAGACCACCAGGCTCCTGCACACACAACATCTTCCATATTATTCTCAGCAATGACCTCCTATTCTTCATTTACAATTTTCTAGGGAGTAATCAGTCAGGGTTGGGAAGAGTGACACATGTGGTGAGCAATACAATCCCCAGGATTCTTGCGGTTGGCTTGTCTCACTCTGGATCAAACTGCTCTTAGAACAGCATCAAGAACCACAAGTACTAAAGACTCACAAGTAGAGACTCACTTGTGGCCACAGACAGTGAGCAGTAAGACCCAATAGTCCATTTTGGATACAGTGGCCAAAAGGAGAGATCTAAGTCTTGCAGTACCATGCTATCCAAAAGTCACGGCCTGAATGTGGCTGCCTCTCCTATCTACGTTTTACATTATCTACTTCTGGTCCAGCCTTCATGAAACCAACCCTTACCCTCTTTATCGTCAGTGAATGACGATACTCTTCCTTGAAAAGTAGCATTCTGGGGGAAGTGCCAAGAGTAGAATGGAATGATGGGAGATTGAAAATCAAGCAAAGAGATGGTAGAAAGATGGAAGAGAAAGAGAAGAGTGAGCGGGTTGTGTGCTATGAAGAGAACGGGATCTGGAAACATGAGGGCAACGAGGAACATCCTAACATGACAGGCCTGTGCTGCTAACTGAGGCTATGGTGAGGTCCCTGCTCATCCTGATGCCAAGGGCCATGTCTGAGTCCATGACCCTGCAGCAGCAAGAGTCTTCTGTGTTTATGACTGTGGTGCATGTTACCATGAAAAGCTATTCAGATGGCCCTGGTCTGGACTGCCTCCTGGGGAGATAGTGACTGATGTCAATGGGTGAGCAGGGCTTGCCCATGCCTCATCAGCTGCATAGTGGCTAGGCTTGGGAGAGATACCCAACTCCCAGCCCTATCAGGAGAGCTGGCCCAAGAGCATGAGAGCAGGAGACCTGTCTGCCCCTTCCCTCCCCACACAGGGGAGGTGGCCAGCACAGTAGAGCTGGCTTTAGTGGAATGGACACAGGTGAGCTGACATGGAGGGTGGGAGAAAGGAAAGCCAGAAATCTGGTGGGCTGACCAACCCACCTACCACCCAGGCTCAGATCCAGGGATTGAGTTGGCTCATCTCAACACCTACATTATCTATCAACTGCTAAAGTTCATGAAAGGGCTGGTCCTGCAGAGCTAACGTTACAGGATTTCCATAATACAGGGCAACAGTAGGATATCCAGAGAAGTCCCTGTGAAGATCCAGTATTGATGGTATAGCAGAAACCAGAGGCCTTGAGCCAGAGCAATGACTCACTGCAATGAACGTTTGTAAGAAAAGCTGTTTAGGCAAAAGAGTACACCGTGGGACACATTGTGACACACGGCAGTTTCCATGGTGAGATGTTTATGTGTTGTTTTGTTTTTGTTTCTTTTTGTTTTGTTTGTTTTCTTTTGGGGGGGGGTTGCAAGGTCTGAGGGTGGATATGGAGGGACAGAGAGATGAGTGGGATTGGGATCCATGATGTGAAATTCACAGAGTCAATGAAAAAAGGGTTTTTTTTAGATGTAATGTTCTGCATTTCAGAACATTAAACAGACCCTTAAAATTTCTCCTGATGTGTACGTGGTTCCATCTTCCACTAAATCCAAAACTTCTTGCCAGTTACCTCATTAGAATTGACATCCTTTTTCCTAACATCACCCAGCTAAATATTCCAATCCACTTAACACAGAGGATATTGATTCATTCATTCATTGAGTGAGTGTTACCAGATCATTGAATTGAAGATCCAAGAGATTGGGAATTTGATGTTCAGCCCCAGGACACCACATCACAGTGCCTAGGGAAGACAAAATATCAACACACACCCCTGAGGGTCCATGGCTGGCCTGGAAAGAAGTGAAGCTTTAACACGTGTGCATCTCCATGACCTATGATTCATAATATTAATAATAGCTTAATATTCCTAATATTCCTAATATTAATAATAGCTTAATACTATAAGCCACTCTGAATAAATGATGGCATCTTCTAAACCATGAGGCAAGTAGGTTCCTGTGTCGTGAAATTGAGCCACCAAAGCATAATGCAGAATCAAGGTCGTCCCAGCGACTGGGCAAGAAATTAGGATCATGGTGTAGAGCACGTCCCTTCTTCTTTTGGGTGTTGGCTATGCAAAACATTATGTTTGGAGCTGGTCCATGTTTCATGGCTGTTTCATTCAAACACAAATGAACAGGAGTCTCTCCAAGCCAGCAGGCTTTTTCACTTTCCAAAGCTATGGTCATCACGTGTGATAGGACAGGTGCATTAGAGCTCTCAGAGCGTTAGGAGAGTCTCCCCTGGGCTGCCCTGATTGCTTCCCTCTGTAGACATAATACTCAGTTTCTCCAAAACATTTCTGGTGACAGAAAGCAAATTTTGTGGGGGGAAAAATTGTGAGGATGGTCAAACAAAGAGTTAACACAATGAAAACAAGAAAAAAAACAGTTTGAAATATTTTTACAACAGTCTTTACACTAGAGAGCACTAGAGGGGGAAAAGGCATTTTTAAGTGTTGCTCTTTTTAACATTAGGCTGTCTGCTTTTACAGGTGGCTAGTTTCAGTGAGATGTGAGAGAAAGGCTTGCACAGAGATGGTGTGCAGCAGAAAGACTTGATCCCACCCCCCAACCCCTGCCCTCCTGCCCATGCATACAACATAATCACTCACGAAGTAGATACTAAAATAATGTCAGCAGCTGCCTGGCCTAAACTAATAAAAGAGAGCGCATGGAGAGTTAGGTCAGAAAGCCTGTCCTTAACTCACCCCCTCGGGCCTCAGCGTTACAGCTTCTCTGGCCTGGAGTTGAGGAGCTCAAACCAAATGGCTTTTTGCACCTCCGTTTGCTGGTGTCAGAATGACACTGTTGATTTTTCCCCCTCAAAGGGCCTGACTCAGTGAGTTTAATGCCCTTTTCTTTCTCACTCCTCACATGAAAGCTTTAATTAAGGCTGTCTCTGCAGAGTACCCACATCACTTAAGAGAACTGTGTGACATTAGGTGAAATGCTGTCTGAGGCCCCAAGAAGAGGGAGAGAGAAAGACCAGAGATGGTCACACAGAACAGCAAACATGGCTACTCATGTGGTGCCCGGGTCTCTGCTCTCTACCGTCCTTCCTCTCCTGGCCTGTAAGCACTGCCTCAAGCATCCCATCACAAAAGTCGATCTCCGAAGCCATTCGTCCTTGCGGATGAGCTTTCTGTCTTTCAAAATCTCTGTGTCAACCACGTCATCCATCATCTCTCAGGACAAAGCTGGAAAGTCAAGGGTCAACCCGGGCCTGTGGTCCTAATTGCTTACTAAAAATTAAATGATAACTTTTGAAAATTAGATTTTAAGAACTATAATGTCAATAAAAGTTGTGGGAGACCAAGCAGAGAACTGGCTTGAAAACTATCAAAGTGATGAGACCACCCAGGTAAGTAGCAATGTGATTCTCCACACGGTGTAGAAGACCCTATGGCTCCATTCTTCTCTTATCTGCTTACATAGTATTTTTCCCCCACTAAAAAATGCACCCTTACATTTTAGGGACAAATTTCATCCAGAGTTAGTAACAACTATACTCAAATTAATGTTCTATTATTAACTAAATTAAATCAGACTAAAATTAAAATTTGTTATTGTTTCATATGTTTAGGTGTTTTGCCTACATGGTCCTAGTGTCCAGTGAGTCCCTGGAACTGAAATTTCAGATAGTTCTGAGCCTCCACATGAATCTGAGAATCAGGCCTGGGTCCTCTGAAAGAGCTGTTGGTGTAACCTAACCACTCACCATGTCTCCAGTCCATCTACTCCATTTTTAAGCCGTTTGTCAAATTTCCTGAAGTTTTACTTTTCACTAGTTAGTTGCATTTTAGGATTATAATTTTGTCAATATCTTAGTACCACTTTTCACAAACATACACCTATTTAACTGCTTCCTTTCAGAAAGGCCTTAATCAGCTACCCATTGCTGTGACACAATTCTCCCGAATAAATCACTTAAATGGAAGAAAGATTGGTTCTGGTTCCTAGTTTCAGAGGGTTCAGTTCATGATTAGGTGACTCCACTGTTTTGCTGCCTTCAGCCTGCACAGTGATAGTGTGCAGACCAAAGCTGCTCACAATCTGGCTATTTGAAGTATGGGTGGAGATATAAGATAAGAGGAGGCAGAAGGGGGCTAGGTCACAATCTACCTCTCTAGAGAATGTTCTCTACAACCTATGTCATCCAAGTAGCTTTTCTCTCCTAATTATCTTCCACCTGGAAATGGCCCATCAGCTGGAAACTAGGTCTTTAGAACATGAACTTTGGGATACAGTTAAGATCCAGATCACAACAGAAAGTTTCATTGCCTCCACAACTGTTGCCCAAGGATAAGCAAGTGTTATAAAATTCCCTTTATGTTGCAGTAAGAGAGACATAAAAGCCAGAGGCAGGAATCAGAAAGGCACAAAGAGCCACCACCCTGAGGAAGTTCCAGACAATTCCGAGCTAACCATTGATTATAATCAACGATTTTGCTGAATCCATTGGAACACGGGCAACATTCTCTAGGAATAAAATTAACAAACCTTTACAATTTTTAAATTTTCATTTTTTGAAGTATTTTAAGTGGATAAATTGACAATGAGCAACAGGGTTGACCCTAAAAGCCATCTAATCTGAATGGTCTTGGTACAATCCATCGGGCTCTGAAAATGGGGGCTGTGAAAGCAATATCAGATTGAATTTTCGGTAATAACAAAAATAGTAAAAGTTCACACTTGTAAGTGCTCATATGTATTTTACATATATGTCTACTGATTTTGAATTATTAAGTTTAAAATAAATGTCACTCAAATTTTATTTAGACTTTATTGAATATTGTTGCTTTGAGTAGCATACTGAACCAAGTAAACTTCATCAGACAGTTTTGAAAAATAAAATATTTCACAAATGTATAAAAAAATGTAATGTTCGCACTGAACTCTAAATTCCAATTTTAGCTACGTCAACACAAAAATATTTATACATATTTAAATAATAAATTCCTCAAAATTGAAGATAATCACTCAGAAGCTTGTGGGCCACTTGCTAGTTTCAATGACACAGTGTGACAGTGGAAACAAGAGAAGTCCTTTCCAACAATGTGGGAATATTCTCTTGAAAGTTGGCCTCTGCTCTCCACCTATATGCCATGGAATCATGATCTTTCTCTCTCTCTCTCTCTTTCTCTCTCTTTCTTTCATGAACAAATATTTACAAAATAATGAATCAGATTGACTTATATTGACACAAAGAGGTATCAAACAGACTCCATCACTAAAACTGTTCTTCCACAGGACAGCAAGTTCTAAGAGGGGTACACTGTCCTTATCTTTATCTCTACAGTGCCCGTAGGCATAGAAAATATTAGATCATCCCATAAAACTTTACTGAATGAAGAAATGAAATGTAGAAACTCTCTCCATTTATTAAAAGAGGATCAAATATAAACTACAGTGACTGTCTCTTGTAGAGGAAGGTTAATTTAGCAATATGGCTGCTCCGGTAAACAATCACATCCAAAGACATTGCAGGTCTGTGTGATCTAGCTGGAATGTAGACATGCCTTCAGTAAAAATGTAAAAAAATGTAAGTTAAGTTAGTTTGGAGAAAGAAGCAGCCATGTTTTAAGTAATGTCTAATTGAGGGACAAAATGATGAATCAGAGAATGATTTGCAGAATGAGTCAGAGATAGGATATACCCAACTCATAACAGAACAAGATAGGAAAGAGATGTGACTTAAGAGAGCAGCAGCAGCAGAAGCAGGAGGAGGAAGAGGAGGAGAGGGGAGACAGAGTTGTGCTTAAAAACAGTTTTTGTTGGTACAGTTTTACATTGACAGGTTGCAGAGAGAGCAAGTTAGGCATAGGTAAAGAAGCCAGAAGGAGCCAGAGAATGGAAAGAACCCAGAAGACTAGAACAAAGTTCTACTCTTTGGCTAGAGTTAGTTTAAGGCCAAGCAGAACAATTCAGTCAACAGCCAAGAGAGGCCAGTTTAAATCAGTCAGCTTGGAGAGGAGTTTGGGTCAGAGCAGCTAAGTTGAACCAGCCAGCCAAAGTTCAGAAAGAACTAGAAAGGGTGAATTTATTCAGCAGTAAGCCTCCAAGACAATTACATCTGGTGAACAAAAGAGACATTTACAGTTTCTGCCTAGATTTAGGGGTATAGTGTCATACAATGTACAATTCTCTATTTAAAGATTTTATATTAAGAAATAATATTTATTCCCAATTCAGAGCAATAAAGACCTAATTGAATGTATGAACATGACTATGTAAAAATATATGTGATTATAGATGGAGATTGGGAAGAAATATGAAGAAATAGAAATGGATAATGCTTTAGGTTTAGTGTTGCTATGTATTTGTTGTCAAATGCACATCACAATGACATAAACACATTCTAAATGCTATTAAGGGTTATGTTTCAAAATATTTTAGTCATTCTCAAATATTTTAAGAAACACCTTCAAAGAGATATTAGATGTATTTTATTCAGGATTTCTGTTCCTGCACAAGCATCATGACCAAGAAACAATCTGGGGAGAAAAGGATTTATTCAGCTTACACTTCCACACAGGTATTCATCATCAAAGGAAGGCAGGACTGGAACTCAAGCAGGTCAGGAAGCAGGACTGATGCAGAGGCCATGGAGGGATGTTTCTTACTTGCTTGCTCAGCTTGCTCTCTTATAAAACCCAAGACTACCAGCCCACAATGGGGCCTCTCCCCTTGATCACTAATTAAGAAAATGCCTTACAGCTGGATCTCATAGAGGCATTTCCTCACCTGAAGCTCCATTCTCTGGGATAACTCCAGCTTGTCTCAAGTTGACACACAAAACCAGCCAGTACAACAATATTTAAAAATGAATATAAAGACAAATTTAGGGGGCTGGAGAGATGGCCCAATGGTTAAGAGAAATGGTTGCTCTTCCAGAAGACCAGAGTTCACTTCCCAGCACCCAAATGGCAACTCGCAATCATCTGTAACTCCAGTTCCAGGGGATTCAATATCCTCACTCAGTGATACATGGCAAGCAAAACACCAATACACATAAAATAAAAATAAAGAGAAGAAAACTTAGAAAAATGTACTACATTTAGAAACAACACTATTTGAAGATGACCCCTTATTAATAATTATAGTATCTAGACAAGATTACGTTGAAATTCAGAGATGGTGACATCAGAAACTACCATTATCTGACTGGATAAATCTCACAAAGTTAGCTAAAATCATGTCATGCTCAGCCCATTCCACAGAGAATCAGTTTTCCCTTACATGGATATGCACTGACTTAGTGCTTCCCTGGATGAAGCCGGGACCAGCGAGATGGCAACTCTGAGGTCTCTTTGCTGCAGCCCCCCTTTCCCAGTGCTAATGACAGAGTTTGGCACAATGTGAGCAAGTAAATTAGTTTTAAATACATGAATCATCTTTTTTTTTTTTTCATGGGTCCTGGGAACTAAACCCAGGTCTTTATTTTTTTTTTAATTTTTTTATTCGATATAATTTATTTACATTTCAAATGATTTCCCCTTTTCTAGTCCCCCCCACTCCCCGAAAGTCCCGTAAGCCCCCTTCTCTTCCCCTGTCCTCCCTCCCACCCCTTCCCAGTTCCCCGTTCTGGTTTTGCAAAATACTGTTTCACTGAGTCTTTCCAGAACCAGGGACCACTCCTGCTTTCTTCTTGTATCTCATTTGATGTGTGGATTATGTTTTGGGTAATGAATCATCTTTTGACATTACCCTTGACCATTTAATGGTCTCATTTTATCATTAAAAGAGAATAAAAAGAGACCATAGCAAAAGACAGAGTGAGGGAAGTAGACAGGGAGAAAGGAAAGATGAGATGAAAGATGGAAAGAAATATTAAAGTCAAAGGAAGTGCTGGAGACAAGTCAGAATCTTGCTTTACTTCTCCAGGGTCCAGGCAGTGAGCACGACGTCATGCGCACACAGGGTCTCTCTGCAAGGCTGATTTCAGTAGCAGCTCTGGTAACATTTTCAGGATTTATTAGCTTCTGGGGGGAAAAAGGATGACACTAGAAGAGAGAGCCTATAACAACATTTATTCTGGACCTTGATCTAGTCTGCAGTTACACATCTGGGACGGGAGCAAGTCAAAAGGCCCAACTCAGTCTTGCCGTTGCAGCAAATGGCAAATGGCTTTATGAACAATGTGAGCAAAAAACAGACAAGAAATCGTTGAACCCAAACTGTTATTTTTTCTAACAGGTAATAAAATATGAGATAAGTCATGGCCAGACTGAATGAGAATGTGTAAACCACTGAGCATAAACCCAATTATACAGCCCCCAAAGATTTTTTCCATTTTTTCTATTTTGAAGATTGAGAGAATGCAAGTAAACAAGAAGGAGAGGAAAAAATCTAAAACTTCATTTCTTAATGCAGTTTTATCTCTCTCAAAGATCTTCAGCAAATCCATTTTGGACCTGTTTGTTAAAACAAAATCAGCACTCCTGCTGTAAGCTTTGTTCTTAGATCAACCAGCTAGAGCTGAAGGAAGACATACTGTGTGATCATGAAATATCCTCTTCCTGGAGCCGCAAGCATGTGTGTTCATGAGATGGAAAGAGTAGATTGGCTTTGTTCAAGAGATTAGAATGAAATGATGCTGTACATTAGGGATTGCCATAATGATCCTTCCAAGTAAATCCAGACCCCTTCATATTTTGCTTTTTCCAGTCTTGTCCTCTGTTTTCTACCTTTGTGCACTCTCATGGGTCTTAACTTAGGGGTTTATTGCTATGCAGAGACACCATGACCAAGGCAACTATTATAGAGGAAAATATTTAATTAGAGATTGTACTGGCTAGTTTTGTGTGTCAACTTGACACAGGCTGGAGTTATCACAGAGAAAGGAGCTTCAATTGGGGAAGTGCCTCCATGAGATCCAGCTGTGGGGCATTTTCTCAATTAGTGATCAAGTGGGGATGGCCCCTTGTGGGTGGTTCCACCTTTGGGCTGTGCTCTTGGGTTCTATAAGAGAGCAGCTGAGCAAGCCAGGGGAAGCAAGCCAGTAAGAAACATCCCTCCATGGCCTCTGCATCAGCTCCTGCTTCCTGACCTGCTTGAGTTCCAGTCCTGACTTCCTTTAGTGATGAACTGCAACATGGAAGTGTAAGCTGAATAAACCCTTTCCTCCCCAACTTGCTTCTTGGTCATGATGTTTATGCAGGAATAGAAACCCTGACTAAGACAAATTGGTACTAGCATAGTGGGGTATTCCTGTGACAACCTGACCATGTTTTGGGGAGGACTGTGGAAGGACTTTAGAACTTTGAGCTAGAAAAGCCATTAGAATATTAAGAGCTTGATGGAACGTTCTGTAGGAGCTTGGAAGACAATGTTAAGAACAGTGCAAAAGATGGAGGCCTGGCTTTTGAAATTTCAGAGAGAAGATTAAAGACTTTAACAGTGGCCATGTTTTGATTGTGAATATTCTGTGGTTTTGGTTAGCTGGGGCTGAAGAATCAGCTGTGAGTAACAAGATACCAGAACCACTAAAGCAAACCTTTGTGTTACTGGGACTATTGATGCTGGTTAGCTGGAGCTAAGAAATTAGCAGTGATTAAAAAGAGACCAGCATTACTGAGATGAAATCTTCTTGGAAGTGTTTTCTGAGAGCACAGAGAGTGAGTTCCAGAGATAGCCACAGTTGTATTTTTGCTGTGGCTGGACTTGGTACTGTGTAAGAGTCACCCAGATGGTACTGGTTTTGAAGGCATGAAGGGGTCATGAAGAGCAGCTGAGGCTCTTGGCACAGTGAGAGGCCACGGAAGGCCATTGGTGAAGGTGCCTCAGTTGCAATGGATGGCCCAGGACTTGTAGGGGTCATGCATAGGAACAGAGGCTTGTCACCCTGAAGAGAGCCTATGAGAGGCTATTGGTGAAGCCTAATTACAGTGGAAGATAGCAGCATTTTGGAGATGCCAGTACCATGCAATGACCACCAAGAACAGCAGCAGCAGTGGACTACAGGCAGCTGGAACCTAGAAGACAAGCTGTGTGCTACAAAGGGCAGAGCTGAAGAAGTGACCCAAGCCCTTGGAGGAGCCCAGAAGATCATGAGTTGGATCCTAGACATTGAATCATTGGAGTTTGAGTTTTGCTTTTCGTTGTGACTGTGCCCTGATGTTTCCCTCTTGAAGGAAGAAAGTATTTTAGTGAAGCCCACAGTTGAGAGACTTTGAATTTTTAAAGGATTTTGAATTTTAAAGATGTTGGACATTTTAAGGTGATTGAACTTTTAATATGTAAAGACTGTGGGAGTTTTAAAGTAATTTAGATCTTGGGGATGGATAAGAAAGTAAGGGTTGAGGCTTAATAGTGATGTGTTAGTTGACAAGGGGTCAATTGTACTGGCTAGTTTTGTGTGTCAACTTGACACAGGCTGGAGTTATCACTGAGAAAGAAGCTTCAGTTGGGGAAGTGTCTCCATGAGATCCAGCTGTGGGGCATTTTCTCAATTAGTGATCAAGTGGGGAGGGCCCCTTGTGGGTGGTTCCACCTTGGGCTGTAATCTTGGGTTCTATAAGAGAGCAGGCTGAGCTAGGCAGGGGAAGCAAGCCAGTAAGGAACATCCCTCCATGGCCTCTGCATCAGCTCCTGCTTTCTGACCTGCTTGAGTTCCAGTCCTGACTTCCTTTAGTGATGAACTGCAACATGGAAGTGTAAGCTGAATAAACCCTTTCCTCCCCAACTTGCTTCTTGGTCATGATGTTTGTGCAGGAATAGAAACCCTGACTAAGACAGAGATGGCTTGTAGTTTCAGGGGTTCAGTCCATTATTATCACTGCAGGAAGTGGCAGTGTTCAGGCACACATGGAACTGCAACAGCGGAGAGTTCTACATCTTGATCTGAAGGCAGGCAGAAGGGGATTGTCCTCTGCAGACAGCCAGGAGAAAGGTCTCTTCTGCCCTGATTGGTGCTTAATCATAGGACCTCAAAGCTCAACCCCAAGGTGATGCACTTCCTCCAACAAGGCCTCGCCTATTCCAACAAGGCTACATCTAATAGTGCCACTTCCCCTGGACCAAGCATATTCACAGCACCATGGGCCTTCAGAGGAAGTCAAGTTATTCCCCACTATACACCTTCTCTTCTCTCCTAGCCTGTTCCCGTGCATGCCTCAAGATCTCTTTTATGAAAGATCTTCACTGTGGCTCCTTTCCCACACTGCCCCAACTTCCCAACTTTCTTCCTCTATGGTCTCAGCTGAAGAGCTGTCCACTGCAGTTTTGCCTTCTGTTTGTGTTGATTTACATTTATTGATCTTACCTTACCTTATAAACACCTTAGTTTAAGGATTGCAACACCTTATTTTATTCCCAATACCTAGGAAGTGTACATGATAAAGGACACACTTCACCGAGGTATTTTACATAAACTACATTGGGAAGTCTGGGTCTAGCAATCCCCAGGAAAATAGCTTCCTCCCAAGATGAGAAGAATACTCAGACAAGCTGGAAAAATGGCTCAGCCTTCTAGAAATCTTGTTGCCCTTGCAAAGAACTCAGGTTCAATCCCAGCACCTACAGGATAGCTAGCAACTCCAGTGTCAGGGGATTTGATGTCTGCTTCGGGCCTCTGCTGGCACTGCATACATGTTGTACACAAACATGCATGTAGGCGAAATACCAATACACATAAAATAACTCCAGAATAGAAACAAGACTTTTCAAGAAGGAAACATCAATTTGTGTAAATATCTAAACAGGTAAAACAAGTAATATGTAAATAAATTAATCTTAAAAAACAAAACAAAACCTACTCGGGGGTCTCAGCAATCCAGTACAATAGACATGTAAGCACTGACAAGGCAGTGTGACAATCCAAGAGCTTCTGGCATGGAGAATTTGTGGCTCTACAGACTCCAAGAGAGACAAAGAATAGGGGATTTGAGGAACAGTCCAAGACATAAAAACTAGCCCAGCCTGGCCCCTGTCTCAGGTGAAATAACAGATGCAGTGTGGTCACATCTGGTCATGCGCTGGAGAAGACCTGCATCTTTGTACTCACCTTTTCAGCTGCAACTCAGTCTGTGTAAGGATGAAGCGCATCGCTGGGGCAAATGCAGTGGCTCCCGTGTGGAGATAGACACTTCAGTGGGTCCAGGCCACAGCGAAAATCCAAGGTCACAGTAGCTGTGTAGCAAACCAGAATCCTGCTGGAGCACTGTTCAGCCGCCTCGCTCCCAGGACGGATTCTTTCCTACTTGCTCTCTTTGCGATAGTATGAAGTTAAGTTGTGAGAAAACTAACTTTCAAAAGCTGAATTTACCTCTTTTGACCTAAAAAACAAAACCAGATAGAATGGGAGTTTCTGAGAAAGAACGGCTAAAATAATCTGTGTGTGCTTTGTGGGAATGCTCTGGGTATAGCTCACTGGGACATGTGTTCTATCCCTGGGAGGACTCTATGATCTCTGGGGAGCACGTTGAGAGGTGTTTCCAGTCACTGGGAGAAACTTTTCCTTTCTCCTAATGTATAAACTGAATTGAGGCAGCCACAGCTGACATGAACTGAATGAGGGTCTGCACCACCTCAAAATGAGTTCGTGTTTATACTTCATTGCAAGAATTTTTTTAATGATTTGAAATGGCCTAGAGGAAGTTATGTAATGGTTATGGAGATGCATGCTGGAAACTACACCAGGAGACACAATTGTCATCTTAGAGGGCAGTTCCTGACTAAAGCTTCTCTCATTTATTTACAAAGCATGTTTTGAATAATAAGCATGTAATTAGAGAAGTGACTGTTCTGGTGATGACTGAAGAATTGGTTTAGACCAGCGCACTTGGCACAGATAGCCAGAACATTTTCTTGTCCTCCTTAATGCCAGCAACCAAAGCTTCTTGAAATGCACTAGGAAGAAGACTGGGAGAGATGTGACCTTTAAAGATCCAGTCTTCCCTATGAGGGCTCCACAGTGTATGTGGGAACAAGGAACAGGTCCCAGGCAGAAAAGGTAAGTATGTATTGAGAAGTCAGAGACTGGACTCTGGATTGCCAGTCGGTGTTCGGGGATGTGTGTGCTGGGAAGGAGGTAGTCACAGACAGAAGCACCTATCTGAGTAAAACTTCCTCTCAAATTTTTCACCAACTCAGATGCACGGTGCTAGGTGAGACTCCAAGGAGAGAGAGCACAGAGAGACTTCTGCAGGTAAAGTGCTATGGGGGCAGAGTCTGGGGTTACGTTCTACAAAGCTGGAGGCTTGCTTTCAATTAAAACCTGATGTCTTTGATATAAGAACTATTTCCCAAAACAAATGGCTATATCATTTTGAGGAAAAGCAGAAGCAAAGTAAGCCTTTTTTGATAAAGCCCTAACACCAAGCCTCTATAGAAGTGAGATAATCTGTCAGTAATTTAGCATTTGCTAAAACTCAGCACACTGAAGGGAAAAAATGACGAAGCCCAGAACATCTATAGCAAATCATTTTTTTTCCACTTTGCTCGTGTCTGAACCCAGGGAATCAGGCATCTCAGACAGCTCTCAACCACTGAGCTGCCTCCCTGGATCCCAGTCTCCTTTCCTTATTTTGAGAAATGGTTTCACTAGGTCACCCAGGGGGACCTTGACTTTGCCATCCTCCTGTTTTTCCCTCTCCAGTAACTGGTATATGCACCAGCACGTCTATCTGTGGAATAACCTTAAAAATAAAGCATCAAATTAGAAGTTGTTTACTATCATACATGCCTCTGTGTGTGTGTGTGTGTGTGTGCCCGTGCGCGTGCAAGAAAAGTGACCTTTATATCAAAAGAATATATGACTTTGGAAGGTGACTCCCATAGAACAGAAATGCAGTCATTAAAAGCTTAAAGTTATTTTCAATAAATATGTTAAGGAATTTAAAGAAAAAATTGCCTTAATAGTTTACAGATAGGAAATATCAAGCCATTCAGAGATGACAACTCTACACATACACAGAACAATTTGAAGATCTTACTACTGAAAAAAAAAAGTCAAAAAAAAAAAAAAAACCTAACAGGTTTACTCAAGGGATTAGGGGCAGGTCAGAAGCTGTACCAGACCACCACCCCCCCAAATAAATGGTACAGAAAGCAAAACATTAAGAGAGAAAGCTTTGATCAGCTTGATTAAAGATGTCAAGTAAAAATATGAATATTTAAAAGTAAATTTAAAAGAATATTTAAAAATAAAAATATTTTTTCAAGACACTAGAAAAAAAAGTAAAGAAGAAACATATTTTAAACTTCCCAACATTTGATGAAATTAAAAAAAAAAGCCCCTTATCCAGGAAGGTAGATAAACTCCAAGCAAGATGAATGTAGGGGAAAATGCAAGTTATAAGTTGACCATAAATTCAAGATATAGAAAATACTTAAAAACCAATTTAAAAATCAAGATGGGAAAATGGTAAGAATTGAGTGACTTCTCCAAAGAGATTATAGAGCCCAGTGGACAGTGGTACACTCACTTTTAAATTTTGAAGGAAAAAAATTATTATTCACAATGTGCAAAGTAAACCAAATAAAAATATTTTTTGAAGATTAAACTTGGGGTTGGCAGTATATAGCAGTGGCATTATACTTAGTGAGTGTAGGGTCCTGAGTTCAACACCCAGCACTGCAAAAAATATTAATTAACAATTAATGGAAATTTTAGATAAAAGAAAGAGACTTGCCACTTATAGTTCTGTAATTGGAAGCAAATAATAGCAGCTGAAAAGTAAGTGTATGGAGAAAGTAGAAACATTGGAAATAGCAGATGTGTAAATAATATACTTGCTTTTTTAAAATCTATTTTTTCGAAAGCATTGAATTCTAAACCCAAAATAATAATAGTACATTGTAGTACTATTGTAGAACAATAGTACAATAGTACATTGTAGAACAATAATAAAGGGTGACAAAGGTCACAGGTCTATATCATTTCAAGATTAGGACAACTTAGATTAGGCAGGTCTACATTGATTTCATGTAGACTATTAAATGCAGGATTCATGTTTAATACTACCTGGAGGAAACATGCAAGTATTCACATACTAGGAAAATGATGGAATTACCCCAATCATGTGTAAACTCCTCCAGATGTGCCTTCACCCACATGTATGCACATGCACACACATGCATGCTCCATGCAGAAATAAGTAAAAAATCTTGAGATGGGTCATCATAGATCAGCAAGGAGCATAAATCCAACAAGTGTTCATATAGGAGAAAAGAGGGGGAAACCGTGTGTGGAGATGGGAGTTGCAAAGCAAAGAGCAAAGAAGGAAGAGAAGCATGAGACAAGTTCTCCTGGCAAGCACACAGACACAATGACCTCTTCCAAACCCTTGGCATTGACCGCCTGGTCCCCAGATATCTAAGTAAATGTGCTGCTGTTATTTTTAAGACCTCTCAGTTGTGGTGCTTCATTAGAAGCTACTGTATCTGGATGTTATATTCTAAGGTATTCTTGTTTCCATCTTAATGAATCCCCAAAGGTTTTGGTTGCCAGCCTATGGCACTATTAGAAGGTTATGAAAGCTCGGGAGCTAGGTGACTGGAGGATGTCTGTCACGGGTATATCAAGACTCTGGCCCTTCTGTTTTCGGGACACCGTGAAAAGAGCAGCTTGCTCTGTCATACACTCTGCCATGAAGCTCTTGCCTCGACATTGGGTAAAAATACAAGGACTGGATCAACTATAAGCTGATACCTCTGGCACCATGAACCAAAATAAATCCTTCCTCATCAAAAGCTGACTTACAGCTGGGCTGGGTGGTGCATGCCTGTAGTCCCAGCACTTGGAAGGCAGAGGCAGGCAGATTTCTGAGTTCGAGAAACTCAGACCTGGTCTACAGAGTGAGTTCCAGGACAGCCAGAGCTATACAGAGAAACCCTGTCTGGAAAAAAGAAAAAAAGATGACTTACTTTGTTGTCACAGTGGTGAAAAATTAATTAGTACATGTTGTCCTCATATTTTTCCCATACTCATCAACTGTCCCTGTGACATTGAGTCCAAAGATCCTAAGCAGATGTCACTAGAAGATCTCTGCTAAAGCAGAAATTTGAGTCATTTATTTTATTTTGCATTATTTTTACTGTAAAGGTAGCAAATTAAAAGTATAGCAAAATGTTATGAGGAATTGGATCTTTGATAATACCACTACTTTACTATAACTGGGTCCCATGGATATGCCCTTCAACCTATGCCAACATATGTGCATACACATTCATAGAGGAAAATCATATGCTCTTATAGTAAGAGGCATGTCACCCTGAATTTTTCTAGTAATGAGCTCTTCAAGATAGAAGCCCAGCTGGCTTTGTTGCATTTTTGAATCCTAATTCTAAGAACAAGTAATTTTACATATTTCATATAAAGAGCAGAACTCAGTTTTGGTCTGATTCTGTGAGAACAGATAGTGACTATTGTGTGGACATAGTGTATATTTATGGAATAGTTCAGACATATAAAATACTAGAGAACAGCGCAGGACCGAGTTGACCTGTTTTTATATAAAACTGTTCATCTCAAAATAAAATTAGGAAACAAATCGCTAACTAGGAAGTTATGGAGTATGTCAACGGTGCACTTTCTTCAACCTGCCAAGTGAGTACCAGCCACCATCTTGTTTTTGTTATTATCAACCAGTTATGGCACATAAGGAGAAAGTTCCTGTCAGAACTTTCCCAAAAGGGTGAGCATAAAAAGACAATATCATAAAAAATGCAAGGAATAAAAAAAGTAATTTGGGGAAAAATTATAAAACACATCATTGTCATCAATATTCAGGTCAAAGTTTGTTGATTTTATATCTTAATTGTTTATACAATGACCTTTAAAAACAAAAGCATTGTATTTTTAGTGGTCATAGTTATATGCACTTGCTTAGGGATATCTTTCAATTTCAATTTTAGCTTAATTGTCTTTGTCAGCTCCCTCTACATACTGGTGTTTTATTGTCCATATTTTCATTGACCTATCGACTGTCACATGTCCTGACCCTGAGTGTGTGTGGCAAGTCAATTCAGTGAACCCTGCTGGCTTGGCTGGAAATGAAGGTTCATCTCTAGCATTCTGGCTCTGTCCCCTAGCACACCACCATCCTCTGTGCCTATGTCCACACAGATGTATAATTTTCACTTTTTCTTCAACTTTTCTAGTTTGACAGATTTTCTTAACTTCCCTGTGAGCTAAGCAATACATTTTGATGACCTTTGCTGCAATATAGTTGAGTTGGGTAACTGTGTCTCTTACAAGACTCTTCCTCTGTCAGGCCAGGAGTAGTTTGTATGAGCTAAGAGTACTTTAAGATTGTCATGTCACCTAATAGCTTTATTTTTTGTTGATATTCCTTGAGCACTTAGAAAAACTTTCCTTGTTCTTTTTTTTTTTGAGAATGTAGTATCTAATTAATATCTGTTAATTAGGCTTATCTTGCTTATTTTGAAATCAAGGTCTCCTATGTTACTTCCCATCAACTTGACTGGTTATGGAATGAAATATCAGCTTCTATACATTCTGTACATTACTCTTTCATTCTCTTGTCTATGTTCTACTAGTGTGGGTACCATGTTTTTTGGTACATAGATCTTAACTACTGATTTATAAAATATCTTTCTTTGTGTGTAATACTTCTGCCCTAGATTTAATGTAATCTATCTACTATTGATTAAAAAGAAACTTTAAGGGAAAGGGGCAAAAAAAGAAAATCTTGACATAAAATTTGTATTTTCTGGTTTTCTTACCACTGTCGAAACAAATGTTGATAACTTATTTGCTGATTGCGTTTTCCTCTCTGAACCGTAGAAGTGGAGTCATAAATCCTCAACTGTAGCCTTTCAATCTGTGTAATGAAAGAAGTCAGCTGTCTGGCAGAAATGCGAAGTCCCCTGTGGCCTGATGTGATTACTCTGTGACGTATCCCAGAATCCAACGTGCTTCTGCCACCACCGAGACCAGGCCTTCCTGAAGTAGTCATTACCCGTAGCAATGAATCAAAGAGTCAACATCAACTCTTGTGTAAGCCAGACTCACAGCCACTGGTGTCCGGCAGTTCTTGGCCTAAATGGCCCCTTTTCTTATTTTATAGCTTAGAAGTCTGCGGTCTGACTTCTGGCTCTCCCATTAGGCTTGAAAACATTGACATTGGTCCCCGAGAATACTTGTCAACACTCTCAGAAAAATCAGATTGCACTTCGTGAACTGAAAGAAATAAAAGGTGAGCCCATCTTCTTGTCATTAATTCCATAATGCAATAACTATTATTTTGGAACAATGGTCTTATGCCAGGAAGTGTGCTAAAGGACTGTCACAATCTCATTTAGTCCTCACACTGACCCTGTGGACTGTCCCCATTTCTCAAAAGAAGGAAAAGCTGCAGTTTTGAGACTCGTGGGCACAGCAGAGCTGAGGAGGTCCAAGGGAGGGATTACAACTGACATCCCTTTTGCTTTAAAAATAAGTCTAACTACCGCATGGTACTGATTCCCCACAGAGCCAAGGACCACCTGAAACCAAGCACTTCCTCTCATTATCCACTGTCCTATCAGACACACTAATGGCTCTGAATGCCTGACCCTAGACAGGAGCAGCAGATAAGGGGCACTGGCACAATACATCTTTGGTCTAAAGGAAATTAAAAAGTAGTGTCGCTACTTAGCATAATACTGGCAAGCATCTTGAGTTTCCTGAGGAAAGTGTCCATGTTGCTGAGTAGTTAACGAACATCCCCACATTCTAAAAGCCTTCATCATCTTTGACTTTCTCCTATGATGCATATTTCTCTAAACTTTTTGGCCTGGCTTCAGTTGTTTATTTAGGTTATCTCTCCTTGAATTATGGAAAATCTATGGATGGCCCACAACGTGTTGGCGTTGGACACCATGTAACATTCCAACAGGGCAATTGATATCTGGCTTTTCTCATGTACACAGTGTCTTAATCCTCCGCATTAGTCTTTCTTTGCACATTTGTGAAAGCTGTTTGATAGTGAAAGCAAAAATGAAGCATTCATTTCCTCTATAAATATTTATGTGCTGACCTCTGACTGTTGGCCTGCCTGCCCGCCAATGCCCTGTTAGAAACCATCCCTTGTTCGATCAACTACTATCGTATGATAACCTCTTAGGGTTAATAGTACAGATGTAAGATCTCCAAGTTCCTCATGGGAATACTTCACATCCCAAGTATGTTTTCCCTTGAAAATGACATCACCGTAGGGATACAGTTTTAAAATATTTGCCTTTCATTTCACAAAAATTTTCCTCACAAACATAAAGAAAGAAGTATTCTGAACTGCAGACAAAATACTTCCTAGCTCACAAATGATATAAAAATAAAGTGACTTTCTAAGTAATTGCGTCTAGACAATTGGTGCAGAGAGACAACAAAACCAGGCTAGAAACAACCAGAACAAAGATGGAATTTTATGACTTAAATATTAAATTCTAATGTTATAAAAGCTGAAGGTAAATCATTTTTGCTTTGAAGATATTAAATGTTCATATGTATGTGTGTTCCAAGGTAAAATTTTCTTAGGCTGTATAGAGAGTGGAGCCAGAGAGCAAAGAGCCTCTGGAAGCCGTCAAGCACCTTTTCGATGGTTATTTACATGACCTATATATTAGTTACATAATCACTGGGACAAACACCTAGCAAAGCAACTTAGGGAAAGGACTTACTTTAGCTCAATTTCATGTGAGAAAAACAAGGCTGAGTTCATTGTAGCAGCAACGGCTCTTGCCAGGGTGGCAGCATCCATCATGTGGCAGCTTGCACACATCTCCATGACCAAGCAGGAAACGGAAATATCAAGGTAGACCCGGAACTGGGCTATAGGCCTCAACGTCTGCCCCCAGTGACTTAGTTCCTGCTGCTAAGCCCCTTATCCTAAAGGTTCCCTAACAGTGCCACCAACTAGGGACCTCTGTGAGGCATACTATGTCCAAACTGTCATATTCTAACCTTGCCCCCCCCCCACAGGCTTAAGGCCATTTTATGCCATCAACTTCAAAAGTCCCTGTAGTTTTCCAGTTCCAAAACTGTCCAAAAGTCTCACATTCAAAGTCGCTTCTAAGACTCAAGGTAATCTCTTAACTGTGAGTGCCTGCAATTTGTTTTTAATACTATGTGCTTCTAACACAGAAAGTTAACACATTCCAAAAGGGAGGAGTGGGGATCTAGCAAGGAAGGTCTAAACTCATCAGTGCAAACATCAAGCTTGGTCACTCATTGAACCACTCATGGTGATGGAACCTAAGCTCAGATGTGCTTAGAAATCCCTGCCTTCCAGATGTGTTACCCATAGCCCATAAGGCCTCCTTCTTGTTCTTTCTCTATTTTATGTCTGTAGCTATCTGTCCTTGATGGAAATCCCACATCCCTTGCATCTGAAACCATACTGGGATCTCCATTGTGATGTAGGCTTCATCTTCACAGCTTTATGCAATGGCCTCGTGCAGAGATTCCAACCTGACCATATGTTGCCTGACATCTCTGGAACTTTGGTACAAAGTTGCCTGATAGCACTTTTTATTTTGTGTGCCTACATCACAGAACCAGCATCACCTGGATGGTGGCACCAAGTGCTTCTGCCATTTCAAGATGTAGCCTGGCTCCCTTTCTCCACAGTGGCAGCAGCAGCTGATGAAGCCAGAAGGCTATTTCCCCAGAAAGCTCTTCAAAGAAGCAAACTAACTCCTAGGGCATACACTCTGTTCTCGCACTCCTCTTTAAAATGAATTTGCATGTACCATCAAGGGGGTCTTGCCCCCCTTGAGGCGGTATTCCTATTGTTGCAAAGCAGGGTGCAGGATTTGTCTTTCATCACATTAGCATTTAAGCAGTGAAGTAAAAGATGGTATGGAGAGGGAGAGAGATCAGTAAAGTAGGAATGATAAGGGAAATATGCGCTGGAAGCCTGAGGGGAAAGTATGTCAGAGATGTAGAAATCTAGGGAAAAATTGTATAGATACTGAAACGGATAGTCATGAAAGCCTTTTGTGTGTGTGTGCATGTGTGACTGGTGGTTTGAATGAGAAATCCCCCCTCATAGACATATGTATTCAAACATATGGTCCCTAGTTTGTTTAGAAACTTAGAAAACTTTCAAGAGGTGCAACCTAGCTGGAGGAAGCAGGTCCCTCAGGGTGTGCTTTGAGAGTTTACATGTTAGTGCTCTTTTTTTTTTTTAAATATTTTTATTTTCTATATTCTTTGTTTACATTCCAAATGATTTCCCCTTTCCCGGATCCCCCCTCCCAATATGTCCCATAAACCTTCTTCTCTCCTTCCCTTCTCCAATCACCTCCCTCCTTTTTCTCTGTCCTTATATTCCCTTCCCATGTTAGATCAATCCTTTCCAGGATCAGGACCCTCTCCATACTTCTTCATGGGAGTCATTTGTTATGCAATTTGTGCCTTGGGTATTCAGGGCTTCTGGGCTAATTAATATCCACTTATCAGAGATTGCATTCCAAGTGTATTCTTTTGTGATTGGGTTACCTCACTTAGGATGATATTTTCCAGATCAAACCATTTGCCTAAAAATTTTGTGAATTCATTGTTTCTAATTGCTGAGTAGTATTCCATTGTGTAAATATACCACATTTTCTGTATCCATTCCTCCTTTGAGGGGCATCTGGGTTCTTTCCAGCTTCTGGTTAGTGCTCACTTCCTGTTCTCCCCTCTCCCCACTCTCTGCTTCCTGTGGGAAGATGAACATGTAGTCAGTCAGCTTTCTGTTCCTGGTACCGTGTGTGTGTGTGTGTGTGTGTGTGTGTGTGTGTGTGTGTGTGTGTAATCTGTCTCCACATATAAGAGACAATCATTTAGTCTTAGTGGTTTAAACAAGTTGGGTCACTGCATCTCTGTGGATGAGGGGTTTCTGTGAGTGTAAACATGTTTCTGCCAGAGATTCCTGGCCAGAGTATCTCATACTGTAGCCCAGTAAGTTTGCTCTTATTGACTTATGGATTGGGCTTTCTGTAGGAAACTCTTCCTGGGATGCTGACTCTGAAGGGATGGGTTGACTATCCCGAGCATCTTTGTATGCCAACAGATGGTTGTGTTCCCCAGCGTTCCCCAGTGACTGCAGGAGGAAGCGTTATGTTCTCTGGCAGGCAGTCTTGTGATCCCAGATCTTGATCCGGCTTTCCTGGCCACGCTTCCTGCATGCACACTCTTACTCTGCCCCTCCTCTGCTCTGGCCTCTCTTCTTACTTTCACTGTCCTGGATCTCTCTCTCTTTCTGAAACTCACAATCCCATTCTTATGAGCGATTCACAGCCCATGCCCAGGCTGAGCATCAAGAGTGACTGAGATGGTTGTGAGCACAGTGGTGATGGTGGCCAACGTCACTGGGGTCTGTCCACGGAAGAAGTCCACTGATTATGCCTGTCTTGTATGTAGTTCCCTGGAAGAGACATTCAAGACAGATAAAGGTGTGGTCATGGCAGCTGCAGCCCTGATGGTGGGCATTCAGAAGCATTCATGGGACAATGACATGTATAGCAAATGCTGCTTAGGGATTCAGAGAGTTGGGAGGGTAGGGGGAGAGTGGTCCAGTGATATAGCAGACCTGGCATGTCTCCCTCCCTTAATTATATTTACTCACCTCAGATGTTGCTTCTATCTGCCTTTTTACCCAGTGACCATTGCTTCTAAAGAAAGATGAAAACAATTTTATTATCAAATCTAGAATCTTTTTAAATGAAGAAATTAAATTTAGGAAATTACATCATTAAATTAAAAGGAAGTGACAGTGGGGTTGAAACTCAGGAAATCTGCTTACAATCTCTGTGCTTAACCATTATGTTGTTGATACCCTTCTACCATTGGCCTTCAAGTGTGTTCCTACCAAGTCTTGACAGCACCTGGCTTTAGGCCATTGATTGCATCACCAAGGGCTGATGAGACAACTTCTGAAGAACACATGATGGAGTAGGGCTCTGGGCTTGGTTCTTGTTGCTAGTGTTCAATATTTGTAGTGCTCTGTCAGATATTTTTAATTATTCTACTCTCTTGTCTCTAACATGTTAGTAAAATGCATTGGTCTCTTTTTCTTTACTGTCCCAGAACTTACTGTTGTAATGCATATCTGAGTCTCCACACACCAGTCTTCACACACACTTCAACCTTCACTACTTTATAACAATGTCACAAATTTTAAAATCAGTTCATCCCATTCCCTTCTTGTTTTATTATTTTAGTGGTTCACCTATTTGAAAGTTCAAAGGATAATATTATAGTAGATTTTTGTATAGCCAATATATCAATCATATATCATATACTTACTTATATTTATATAAGGAGTACCTTTCTGACACTACTGTTCTAATTCCAAACCTTCCGTTTATCCATCTAAAATCCCTTTCTTTTGCATTAATAGAAGACTCTTGAGTATTTTCTGTGGAGAGCACCTACCAGTGACTAGTAATCTTGGTCACTTCTGAAAATTTGCTCAATTTTCTTCCACCTTTAAAGAAGACTTTTCCTTTGCTCCCTGCCCCCCCCCCCCATTTGAACCTTCAAAGAACGATCAGTTCTCTATCTTCTGGTTCTCACTGGTTCTCTGGAGAAGTCATTTGTAAATCACTCCTATTTCTCAGAAATCACCCTGAGTTTAGTGTCTTCATGGTCAATGCTTGTGCAGTGTTGGAGGTATTTGATTATAGAAGTTAGATGATTTTGTGTCTGCATATGGTTATTTACATCATTTATACTGCTTGAGGTTTGCTGTGTCTCTTGAATGTGTGAAATAGTATTTTTTTCAATATTAAAAAATGTTCATCCATTATCATTTGATGTTCTCTGTGTCCTCTCATTTTGAAATGTGATTCATGCATATATTTGAACATTTCCTATTTGTCTTTCATGTAATACTTTTTCCATCCTTTCTGCTTGAGTTTCAGCTTGTGTTGAGCTGACCTGAAGGTCAATAATCCCTTTCATCTGCCTCAACCAAGCTGTTGTTAAACCCATTCACTCAGTTTTCATGTAGCTGTGATTATCACCTCAACTTTTCCCTTTAAAACAGTAGTTTGTCTTCATAATGCATAGATTTCACAACATTTGTATGCTTATAATTTACCTGAGTTTTCAGGATCTTCTTTTTGTTTTACAGAGAATGAACCCTATCCATCTTCATTTACCTACAGCACAAGTTTCTTCAGGCATTATTTTTTAATAATTTATTTAATTTTGTTTTATATGCATTGGTGTGAGGGTGTCATATCCTTTGGTCTGGAGTTACAGACACTTGTAAGCTTCAGTGTGGCTAAGGCACTGCTCTTAACCACTGAACTGTTCCTCCAGCCCTAAGAGACATTATTTTTTATTAATGAGAAAACTGAAACATTATGGCTTATCCAATATGTAATAAATATTTGCTGTATATTATTGCATACTTTTAAAAATGTGTTTCCATGCAGCTAATAGAGAATCTGACTATGGTGGTTTAAAATACAAGGGTCTCTCCTGCTCATTTGGAAGACTCTGGCCTTAGGTAGTTTGTGATACTGTTTCGAAGCTCAGTGCTGATACCTCTGAAATCCATTGAGTTTTTTCCAAATGTGTCTCATCTCTCATCTCAAGCTTATCACATGGAACCTGACATCAGATGTGCTTTTCCTTCTGAGAACATGAAACTAGAGCAGTCCTAAACTCCTAGGCTAAAATTGGTTTTTATTCTGCTAACTAGGCTCCACCCTTGACAGTAAGAGGACAAGAGATTCAGTAGGTAGTTAATGCTCAGGTAAAAAGTAGGTAGGATAAGACACAGAGGTCTGTGAGAAGAAAATAATAGTGCAAAGGACTTCTGGGAAGAGAACATATTAGGACTTCAGACAGCAGAGACAGAAAGCCAGGCAATAGGTTTCAAACAATGATGCCACCATGTCTCTCATGGTTAGGAAGGTTACAAGCGCTCACTTAGTGACTCGGTAGACTCACAACAGGTTCATGCTATTTTAATTTTCTTACTTTGCCATTCTCATGAGTTCCCATCATGATCAAGCTGTACATGTCAATTCGCAGAGTTACAACTTCACTTACCCAAATCCAGATACAATAGTATTTACTATTCCTGACTTCCTGATCCCAGGAGTTCCTAATAAACTAAATGAGGAGACCAGTTGTCAGAATAAAATTGACCAAGATAAGTGTCAATGATTGGCCTATATCAACTCTTCTGAATGGATCGATCAAAAATATTATTTGCTAGAACTTAAGAAAAAGAAACTTAAGAAGGAACTGGTCTTCTCAAAAGATTACCTGCTATGGACTCAGTGAATACATTTTCATGCTCTACAGAAAGCAAGAAGGGTAGAATGACTACTATTCATAGTAGTATCTGTTACTGATAGCAGGTTATCTTCAGAATATATAAATAATTCTGTCAGTCTGACACACAAAGAACAACAATAACAAAAATGGGATGAGGCTGAAGATAGTGAGATATAATGGACACAAAACATGGCTAAAAAATTAATGAAATATCAGATGAATTATGCAAATGATAGCCAACATTTACCTGAGTTAATTCCCAAGACCTTTGTGACATGATGAAGGAACTTAGACCCCCCCAAGAGTTAAGAAAGTTGCCCAAAGTTTTAAGAAAGTGGCAGAGAAGGAGGTAGAAGGTCTTCCCATACAGTCTGGATGCAATCACTATGCTATAACCTCTTTATTTTAATCCAAAGTTAACGTAAGAAGCTCGGTAAGCCGGGAAGATACACCACTTTAGGTCTAAATCAACCAAGGAGATATGTAAGCTTCATGAGGAAGACAGAGTAGGACTTTGAGTTTTTGTTTCTGATCTCATTAGGCCCAATTTTCCTGTCGAACTTTCCAGAGTCCTTGGGAAAGGACTTCCTCACCTTTATGAGTAAGGACATGAACTCAAAGTTATGTAAATTAAATTGTGAGAAAACTTCTAAAGGTTTTAGTACATGAAAGGATCTGAAAAGTGTTCAACCCCTTTCTTGTGCTATGTCAAGTAGCAATGCCATCATGAAGTGGACTTCCCAGATTCCTAGATAATTTAGATATCTAAAATGCTAATGAGTCAGCATGGAAAACCAACACTATATCAGGGGGTCTAAACCTGGGGTGCATGAAATTGAAGAAAATAATTATTTCTTGCTTTTTATTAACTCTAACTAAAATTAAGTATGCACTTAATATGGATCTTACACAGCAACTTTAGTGCTACTAGGAATTATCTGTGCCTGATGCTACCAACAGAAATCAGATATTTTCCCACTACCTTTCTTTTTTTAATATTTTTATTTTCTATATTCTTTGTTTACATTCCAAATGATTTCCCCTTTCCAAGATGCCCCCTCCCCATATGTCCCATAAGCCTTCTTTTCTCCATCCATTCCCACTACCTTTCAATCACTGTGACTTCATAAAATATTCTTCACTCTCATGACTGCTTTAAAAATTATCTCAGCTATTTACTCTCACACTTAATCTTGTCATTTATTAATCAACTGTACACATACACACACACACACATAAACACACACACATGTATTTCTTAGTTTCATAAACTATTTCTAGGGCTGCATTTTCTAAGGCTATAGTTCAATGGCAGAGCACTTTTCTAGTATATATAAAACCATAGATTTGGCCACCGAGGATCAGAAAAAAATCAGCTTTTATTCTCATAAACTTTAAAAATAATTTGATAATTCAATTTGAAAATAAAAATCTTGGTTCCTTCATAATCTTATATATTTTGTTTGCTGTCTAATATGATTTTGAGATGGCAATGAGTTCTACCAACAGTAAAGACAGACCATGGTACAAAATTAACCTCTGCACAAGGGGAACTCAGACAGTGGTTGGGGGACAGCAGAGTGATGGATTCAGCATGAATACTTCGGCCAACACACAGGAAATCTGGGTGAGACATGAGCAGTGCTCTCCTGCCTATGACCCCGGGGAGAGCCAGGGCAGGATGTGGATGACCTGGGACTGGCAGCTTCTGACACTTTTTCCGGATCATTCTTATAAAACAGCAGCCACATTGCCACATGTGCCTGGAATTTGATTTCCAGGCCAAGTGTCAGCTTTTCCATGCTAAGACTCCCTCAGGTTTTGGCCCAAGCTCCTCTGCTGTCAAGGCCTGGCCCTTTCAATACCTCGACCACCTGCCAGCTAGAGGAGAGTGTGGAATTTTGGCCACCACTTCTGAGTCACATCCTCAGCCACAGGCTTCCACCTGCAGCCTTGGGAGGCCTGGACTGCAAGGTGCCTAAGGATATGACTGGTGCTGATCCCTTCCTGTCAGGGCAGTATGTCCTTCTTTACGGGTAAGATGGGCCAATTTCTTCTTTGCTAGAAAGAAAGAAAGAAAGAAAGAAAGAAAGAAAGAAAGAAAGAAAGAAAGAAAGAAAGAAAGAAAGAAAGAAAGAAAGAAAGAAAGAAAGAAAAGAATGCCTTTTCTAAGAGTAAGTCTAAGTTTTCCCCAATCTTATCTAGAAATACTAGATGATTCTAAGTTATGATTGCTTTTCTCCTGCAACCCAACAGCAAATATACCACAGGAAATGGTGGGGAGAGTATCTTGGGCCATGAGAGTATTATTATAAAGTTTTGTTTGACTTGCTTAATTAAACAAGTTCTTCATGTCTCAGGAAGTGGGAGAGCTCATTGTTCAGGAGCTGACAAGAACACTCTCTTCGTTTTTCAGAAGTGAATCAAACTAAAAGCTTCATTTGGGGAAACAATTCCACTTCACCCATAAGATAGGTATGGGAAGAGGCCTCCATGCTACAGATGTTAGCCTGAGTGGTGTGGCTGAGAACAGTCTCTGTTCTCAGTATCTGGAGTCTTCCAGATGCACACTCTTTTGGTTCTCCCTTGCTGTTTTGAGGTGAGGTCCTGATATATATGGCAAACATTTGTCTCTTATTAAAATTTCTGCAGCTGGAGCAATTATTCGGAGGATAAGAGTACTTGCTACTCCTGTAGATCTTGTAGATCCAGTTTTGGTTCCTAGCACCTACTAGGAGGCTCACAACCATCTGTAGCTCCAGTCCCAGGGAATTTGATGCCCTACTCTGGCCTCCATGGGAACCAAGTATATACTTGCCATACTTGTAGACATGGAGGCTAAACAGTCATACATATAAAATAAGATGTTTTCAAAAGTGAAAATTCCTAATATTTCAAGAGGAATTCACAACACTATTCAACTAAAATCTTATTATTATTATTATTGTTCTTTATATAATAAATCTGATTCTTTTGAATTAAAGGCAAGCTGATAATGGACACAGAAAGAATAGTATCATAAGGCCCAGCAAAGAGGCCTTGGAATTCACATCTAATGAGAGGACAAACCTACAAACACTCAGGAGGAAATGGACCACTTTTTAAGGATTAAATAAAAATACTAGATCATTGTAACATTATTAAAATGCACAATTGCATATCCATGAGTTCATATGACATATTCAATAGAGTATAATTTATTTTTAAATTTATTAATTGAATTTGTTCTTAGACAATTTCACAATATATACAGCACTCTTTTACCCCACAACTGCCTCACAAATCTCTGTCACACATCCAAGTCTATTGGGTATTTTTGCTGACTCCTTAACCAAAGCTGCCTGTGTGACCATGAGTTAGAAGTTATCTGTAGAAGCCAAGTAGCTTCTGCAGTGGGTACAACAACTAAAGATGGGATTTCCCTTCTCCCAGAATCTATTGGTCTCCAATAGTTCAGTGGTGATTATGATCATCACCACAGCAGTGCAATTTAAAAGCAAGAACGTAGAGGAATTCAACTCAACCATAGAAGGACTAGGAATAAAGAAAACAAAATTCATGCTAACAGCATGTATTATTTCCATTGTAGAAAGGTACATCGCAAGGCAGTCAGCAAACCATGTCTCATCCGATTTTTAAGAGTCTGCTGCCTCTAGGCATTAGATTTTATTCATCAGAGGTATATTTGTGCAAGTTTTTCGACATTTCATATAAAGACCCTTCAGATGGCATACTGGCATACAGCTAGAAGACAGAATAGAGAATAAACAGTACAGATTAAGTAGACACCTTCAACAAAATATGATATCAGATTTGTTGGAGGTTTTATGCATCCCAGATTAAATGCAGAAGTATAAAGAGCTATCTTGACATTTTAGAATTAGTAAATAAAAATAAGCTTTCAGTTTTTCCTCTCTAGACTAATCTCATTGTTGGCTTTTACCATCTCAATGTGGTGTGGTAGATTATATGACCTCATATTATATCAAGTGGATTCAATCAAACCTGACTGTTACCTTAGATTTGGATACCAAATATTTAAATCCTCATAATGTAAACAAATATAAACAAAATTTTCCCAGGGCATCTGTCTCTAATACCATAAAGAATGCCAAATAGAAAATATTTTAAGCTAACTCAATCACATTTTAATGAGTCCCATATTCCCACCTAGATGGGCTTATCAACATCACGTCTCCAAAGGAAAATGAAAAGGAAGTAGAGTTTTAGCTAACGAGTGTCAAATAAATAGAGACAATCAAACCAGATAATCACTTGGGAACTGAAGGAATTATCCACTTGGTCTAAATTGGTTGAATTAACCTCAGATTTGCTAAATCTAAGTTTCTTTTGTCCCTTAGAATAATTACCAATCTCAGTTTAAATAAACAGTTTCAAAATATCCAAAAGTCTATTATTTGTAGTAGAAATATCACTTTATTAGCAAGCCAGCTGAGAGCCAGACAAGAAAGGCCCTTATCAAATTTTTATGTTTGCTCATAACTAGTAATTAGAAGATTAGGGTTCACTCTTCAGGACAGACAGACATACCCCATACATACATGTTAAGTTAGTTGTAATTTTCCATTTCTAATAGACCTGAATTTGAAAATATTTTGTAATTTGCCTTTCTGTGAATAAACTCAAGCTTCTGGTTTTGAAAATAAAAATAATAAAAATGGAGGGGGGTCTCTGAATGGAAGGTTCAATATCTTGCCAACTACACTGTACATTACTCTTCAAGGTGTTTTATTCTATAGTGTTTTGCTCCATTCTTGATTTTCTAATTTTATGAGATTGATGGATAATCTTGTGGATTCTTATTAGTGCACTTAAAAGATTTAAAAGGAGAAATGTGTGTGTGTGTGTGTGTGTGTGTGTGTGTGTGTGTGTGTGTGTGTGTGTGTGTCTGTGTCTGTGTCTGTGTGTGTATACACCTCTGTGCCTCTGTGTGTGTATGTCTAAGGTTTTATACATCATTAGTACCATTTATAATATTTCATCTTATCTATTGAAGACCTTGAGATTTTGAAACATTGTCTTCTAATGTATATTTTGTATGGTTCAATTCAGAAACATCTTCATCACAAAATGTATACGTTCTTAATTAAATTAAAAAATAATGAGCTAAGAGGTGATGTGAACCTCAATTTTAAAACAGTATTTATTTAATATGTTGTGAGATGCTTGGAGTACTTAACTTTTTAATTATTTCAGCAACTAAGTGAGGTAAAAGCAGACCAAACCCATTTAATTGACGAGAAAACTGAGTTGTATTGTGCTAACATGCTTTGTTGGGAGTCTCATAGTTGTTTAGTACTAAATTTGGAAAGAGTTTTTTTCACTAGTTGGAAGTGGACAAATTGAAAGGCAATGTTAGACATGATTATGTGATCTTGGTGTTCTATTGCAAGAATCATATGAATTATATAAATGAGGTAAGGGTTAATTTAGGAGACCCACGATTTGACAGTCCCTCTTAAATTGCCCTTGTTTAATGGCTTGGATATCAAATATTCTTCTAAGTCCCAAAGAAGGGGGCAGGGCCTAAATAGACAGTTCTATTTGGGGAATGGATTCATTTCCCTCCATTTATTGCTGAAAATTCAAAATGTCATGGGAAAATAAAATGTATATCCTTTTACTTTGACCTATAGTGAAAAATCCGGTAACGACAGCCATGCAAGGAAGTCATGCAGAGTCATGCACTGATCTCCTTAATGCATCTGGATGGAAAAAAAGCATCACTTTCCTGTCTACTGGCACCTACCTGGTTCAGTTATTTAACACATCTTTTTAGTAGATTGTAGGATGTAGTGAGAAATCCTATAGTGTATATATAAATCCCATCTTTATTGTGTATATCAAAGTGTGAGCCTAGAGGAGGAAGTGTGAATTACAGCATAATCTCTGTGGCCCCTCAAAAAGTCATTTTCGCCTGCAAAATGAAGATATTACTGTATAACAACTTTGCCTCGCACCATTCCTAAAGTATAATTATTTGTCTAGTTTTATTTATTCATGCATTCTTCTCATTGATGTGTCTGTTGAATTTAAGAGCAGCCAGACACTGCCATATCAACCCTACCACAATTTT
Source organism: Apodemus sylvaticus (assembly GCF_947179515.1). Classification (NCBI taxonomy): domain Eukaryota; kingdom Metazoa; phylum Chordata; class Mammalia; order Rodentia; family Muridae; genus Apodemus; species Apodemus sylvaticus. The sequence goes on from NC_067474.1 coordinate 24,261,460, forward strand.
CTGTTTCCATTCTGTAAAACCGAATGGATTGAAAATGCCAGGAACAGTCATTTGGTATGGAAATATATGTGTGTGTGCATATATACACAAAACAATGAGAAAAGGGGCCATGAATTTGAAATAAAGAGCATATAGGAAAATTTATATAATTTTAAATTTTCACATATTATAAATAATGTGATCATGTTATAATCTCAAAAATTAAAGAAATTTTAAAAGAAATTAAAGAACACTTTAGGAATGAGGAATCTCTGATGGTTCAAATCATGCCCTCAAAGTACATTTTAAAGAAGAGTTATGTATAAAAATGTAATCTTATTGCCATCGTTGGAATAACAACATCACCTGGAAACTTTTCATTTCACATACATACTTTAGACATTCGGACACATTCCCCCATGAAAGGACTCCTTGGGTCTGCATGAATAGTATTAATATTTATCTGTATCTGTTCTTACTTCTCTGGACATCCATTTTCCTCCTCACAGGAACACAAGGCAGTTACTTTTAACAATTTCTATTTAGGGCACTTTTCATAGATTTGCAGGTGTCATCATCTTAAGAGTACAACAATCCAATTTTTTTCTTTTTTAAAAAAAATGTAAAACCTCAAAATCACGTTTTTTTTTTTAAGTATGTGGCCCTTGAGTCCTGCCCGCCTGTGTCCTCCACCCTGGCATTGGGGCACTTCTGCAGGGCTCCATCCTCATTCCCACATCTCCTCAAACACATCAGATGTTACCATGGAAACAAATGAGTACAGATGAAGGTTTCTTTTTGGCTCCAGCATTGCTCCAAACAAGCAGGCTACAGCATCTTATTTCCCTCGGAATCTAAGGAAAATGAATCAAGCTGCATCGACGTAACTCTAACGGAGCTGGGGCAGTAAGCATGGCGTGATTCTGCCATGAGTGACACACAGCTAATACCAAACTCACTTCACTGGAAAAATCAGCATTTTAGCAAAACAAATTCATCTAAATGTGGCCTGAAACTACAAAGGAACTGAAAAACCCAAGATCCAGGCCCTTTCAGTTGAGAAGTACACGTGCTTTTTGGCTAGCAAGAGCAATCATTTTTGCCATTTGACATTTTTTTTTCTTTTTAAAGAAACAACTGTCCAGTTTGGACCTGCCATTCCTGGGTTAGAAATGTTACAGGTGTTAGAAACAGCGAAGTTACTGAGGAAAATGGGGCCTATGAAGACAGACAACCTAAATCCCAACTGTATCTTTGATGGGTGGATTATTTAATGGAAACTAAGATAATAAATTTCCTTCTCGAAATGATTGTCCTGATATTTTTCTTATCTGAAAAATAGCCTAGCATATTAGAAGCTATTTTTAGATGCACCATTAATTGCCATCTGCCTGAGGAGAGGTGTTTGTTAATACTTTCTTGACTCTGAAATTTAGAACAAATGAGAAATAAGAAGTGACCCTTATGTCTTGTAAATTATTAATGGTCATATTTCTTCATATTCAATTTTATAAAAATGTTCTATACTTTGTATAGCATTTTTAATCATATCCAGCAGATAACAAGACCATCTTTATTCTTATTCAGTCACTGTGAACTCAAGAATGAACAAGTAACACGTGCCCAGCTTTCAACAATTCTGCATTCACTAATTGCAACTTTTACAACTATTAGAATAGGTATCATCTGCACATACGAATAAATATTTTCTGTTGAAGTCAATTGTTTCTTCTTCTAGAATTTGCCCATAGAGAGAACAATAATAAGGCACAAGTGATCTGATCATTTCATGGGGGGAAAATGAGGGCTCTAATTATGGAGAGAGAAGAAGTAATAGTAAGGTTGTCTAGAAAAGTATGCAGAATCATGCTATTAACTATCTACTTAATTAAAAAAACTATAATACATGTAAGTCACTGTGTATGTGTGTGTGTGCATGTGCGTGTGTGTGTGTGTGTGTGTGTGTGTGTGTGTGTGTGTCTGTGTGTGTCTGTGTGTGTGTGTGTGGTCATGGTAGTGGTGGTCATGGTAGTGGTGATAATGGTGGTGGTGGCTTAAATGAAGTTTTCTCACTGACCCTTGGCAGACAAAAGTCCATGTGATAAAAACAGCAACAACAGGAATTAGAAGCCTTCTTTTGAGTTGTTTGTGAGAGTTGTACAAGAGACTCCCAAAACGTTACAGGCTATTGCGGTGCCCTTAGTTGCTCAGCAGAAATGGAAGGTAAATCCCTTTTTCTGAAGACACCATTGCATAGGGCATAGAGGCCCCTGAGCTGGGATTGACCTGAAAACCTCCTCCCAAAAACTAGCTCTCGTGGGACTAACGGTGACATCCTAGCTTCCAAACGACAGAGGCAACCAACAGTCCTACAGTCCTATCCAGCTATCATGTCTACGAAGCACAACAGTGACCAGTATGGCACAACAACCCTAAGGCTGCAGTCATGGCACACACACTTGGCAGTAATCCACAGCTCATTAATCAAATTTAAGATCCACTCAACAGAGGAAAATCATGTCTGGCACTGGAAAAGTAGCCAACTATCCAGGGCCAGTGAAGTCATGGATCTTGAAGGAGAACCTACAACCACCATTTTACTAAACCAACACCGCCTTAACCACATTCTAAAACCCTGCCCTTATAGCCATAGATACATGTAGTTCTCACCTTTCACCATGGAAGCTTCTCTTTACAACAGACAGAAACTATTTCGGAAAAACACAACTGATCAAAATGCAGAGCTGTGAACCCAGTGCCAACAGATACATCTATAAAACAACCCCTTCACCTAAGGTTCACATTGAAGAAGAAGAGGTGGAGAGATTGTAAGAGACAAATCAAGGAGTTTGCTGTGAGGCTGTGTTTCTCAGTAATGTCAAAAACAATACCCATAAACCCTCACCAACATGAGTAAACATGAGCCAAACAAGGGTAACAATAACAGATATGCTAAAGTGACAGGGTAGTTGGGGTGGGCAGAAGCCTTCAACCCTATACAAAGAACTGCAGGTAAGTAAGGAATGCAGAGAGCCAGAGAAAGAGGCTTCCCCACACCAATTGGTTATGCAATGCCAAATGGTCATCTCTGAAACACACATCCAAGTAACATTATATAGACCAAGCTGGTTATATTTAAGAACATACATAGATGGATGGATAGACATAGATATAGATCCATATAACAATGATTAATGAAAAAAGCCATGAATTAAATAGAACAAAGATGAGTTTTAGTTTTAGGAGCGTTTGGAGGGAAGAAAGGGAAGGGAGAAATGATGTGATTGTGTTATAATCTCAAAATGCAAAAGAGTAATAAAAAAGAATAAAGATGTTATAAATGCTTTTTGAAATGGAAAAAATAAAGAAACCCCTCACTTATAATCTTGTAGTCACTCCAATAAAATCATTGATTCACCCAAAATAAAGGAAAGAAGGAAAAGAAAGAAGGAAGGGAGAGAGGGACGGAGAGAGGAGGGAGGGGGAGGCAGGGAGGAAGAAAGGGCTACTCCTTTTTCCTGAGTTGTCCCCTGTGCCCAGGATATTGTTACAAAATGACAGAAGAAAGGAGCCTATTCAAGTTGGGGATACCCAGAGCAGGACCAGTCACAGAGGAGGGGGAGTCAGAAGGGCAAGGGCCAAAGAGTCTATAAAATGTCCCACCCCTGTCACCCTCCCCATCCCTGGACTGGAGCTGTTTGTCCTAATAGTTGTTCCTTAACAGTTTGCCATGTTGTTCCCTTCTCTCTTTGGCTGATATTTCCATGCTTGCAGACAATCTCTAATGTTATAACGGAGACCCTCGGAAGCCCCACTTTCACTCTGGCTGTGGCTGGGTTGTTTGGCATCCTTGCCTCAGGTCTGTAGCTGTCATGGTGTCAGCAGTGCCTCATACCCCAACTGTCATTTCACTCTCTTTTCTGAGTACTTCTTTCTCATATAGTCCATTGTCATGGAACAAATTCAACCAAACTCCTAGACAACTACTCCTCATCTGAGTATCTGACATTTGTGTCCCATTATGTTGTCATCTTTGATATTGTTTCCTGTGTTACAACCACAGTTGCTATCTGCAAGCTTTCACTCATATTTTCTTTTTTTTTTAATTCGATATATTTTTTATTTACATTTCAAATGATTTCTCCTTTTCTGGCCCCCCACTCCCCCTGTTCTCCCATCCACCCCTTCCCACTTCTCTGTTGTGGTTTTGCCCTATACTGCTACACTGAGTCTTTCCAGAGCCAGGGGCCACTCCTCCGTTCTTCTTGTACAACATTTGATGTGTGGATTATGTTTTGGGTATTCCAGTTTTCTAGGTTAATATCCACTTATTAGTGAGTGCATACCATGATTAATCTTTTGAGACTGGGTTACCTCACTTATTATGTTCTCCAGCTCCATCCATTTGCCTAAGAATTTCATGAATTCATTGTTTCTAATGGCTGAATAGTACTCCATTGTGTATATATACCACATTTTTTGCATCCATTCTTCCATTGAGGGATACCTGGGTTCTTTCCAGCTTCTGGCAATTATAAATAGGGCTGCTATGAACATAGCGGAGCATGTATCCTTATTACATGCTGGGGAATCCTCTGGGTATATGCCCAGGAGTAGTATAGCAGGATCCTTCAGAAGTGGCATGCCCAGTTTTCTGAGAAACCTCCAGACTGATTTCCAGAGTGGTTGTACCAATTTGCAACCCCACCAGCAGTGGAGGAGTATTCCTCTTTCTCTACATCCTCACCAACACCTGCTGTCTCCTGAATTTTTAATCTTAGCCATTCTGATTGGTGTAAGGTAAAATCTCAGGGTTGTTTTGATTTGCATTTCCCTAATGACTAATGAAGTTGAGCATTTTTAAGATGCTTCTCAGCCATCCGAAGTTCTTCATTTAGCTCTGTACCCCATTTTTAAATAGGGTTATTTGGCTTTCTGGGGTCTAACTTCTTGAGTTCTTTATATATATTGGATATTAGCCCTCTATCTGATGTAGGGTTGGTGAAGATCTTTTCCCAATTTGTTGGTTGCCGATTTGTCCTTTTGATGGTGTCTTTTGCCTTACAGAAACTTTGTAATTTTATGAGGTCCCATTTGCCAATTCTTGATTTTAGAGCATAAGCTATTGGTGTTCTGTTCAGGAACTTTCCCCCTGTACCGATATCCTCAAGGGTCTTCCCCAGTTTCTTTTCTATTAGCTTCAGAGTATCTGGCTTTATGTGGAGGTCCTTGATCCATTTGGAGTTGAGCTTATTAAAAGGAGATAAGGATGGATCAATTTGCATTCTTCTGTATGCTGACCTCCAGTTGAACCAGCACCATTTATGGAAAAGGCTATTTCTTTTCCACTGGATGTTTTCAGCCCCTTTGTCAAGGATCAAGTGGCCATAGGTGTGTGGGTTCATTTCTGGATCTTCAATCCTGTTCCATTGATCCGCCTGCCTGTCACTGTACCAATACCATCCAGTTTTTAACACTATTGCTCTGTAGTATTGCTTGAAGTCAGGGATACTGATTCTCCCAGAATTTCTGTTGTTGTTGAGAATAGTTTTAGCTATCCTGTGTTTTTTGTTATTCCAGATGAATTTAATAATTGCTCTTTCTCACTCATATTTTCTTAAAGAGCACATATTGCTTGTGGTTGTTTAGCTCTGGAGAATGAAGGGTGAGGTCAGTGTACACACATAAGGCAAAGAGCAAGGGAGGAACAGCAGGAGAGTGAGGAAGGCTCCCAGATAAGAAAGAAGACATCCATTGATGTGGAGTCATGGCTGGGAGTCATGACTGTGTGGGTTAAAGAACTAATATAGGTAAGGATCATGGGGAACTGAAAAAAAATGAACTTCCGGCCCAAACAAATATGAAACTACTCATTTAAGATAATAAAAGATTATGTGGCTTCTAGACATTGAAGATAATGAAGAAATTATTTGTTTCATAAGAATGCTTATGCATAAGGGCTAGCAGAGGAGGCACTAGGCAAAGGTCTAACAATAACTGTGTACAGAAATGAATGCCACTTCCGATGCTCTTTAATTTCTTTCCCTGACTTGCTCCTACTCATCCTGTAAAACCTGCTTTACATAACTGAAATCCCTGGGCTGGTGAGTCACATCCTCCCATAGGACACAGCAGGCTGCACATGCCGCCATTTCATTAAATTGCATTGTGGGTATGTTTTTCTGCCTGTTCATTCCGGAACTATGAAATTCTCCATGTGGCTTGCTGTGCACTGCCATTTGTGCATTTTCCAAGCCTACCACATAGCAGTTGTTTAGTAAATATGAAAGAAAAAACAGAACTGATGTGAAGAAGTCTACTCCCCTTTGGTCTTTCAGCAGGATTGTTGATTAATGGTAATATTCTTCTCTCTGGGATTATTATCTCCTGGAGGTATGTGGTCTGGCTTTCATGGTCTTATTTCTACTCACCAATAGTTCAGAGGAAAATCTCCTGGTTTCTTTCTAAGGGCTCCACATATGCTCTAGTTCTTACCGTCCACATGAATAGGAAACATCTTCTTGAGAATGGTCACATTAACATCATTCAGAGTCATCAACAAGCACACAGAAACATTGCAGTAAGTGATATGGTTCCTACACATGGAGATTCCTTATCCTCTGAAGCTCTTGTCCTTCCAACAGAGCTGTCTATGGTCAAGACCTGGAGTCTAGGAAGCTCTCAACGAAGGTCTGAGAATTGCCAACCAAACATTGAAACGGATGCTGCTGTGGTGGCCTAGTGACATCTGTAGATATTATATTTTACAGACAGAGGCGGAAAAAAATGTCTCCTGGGAATAACAGGCCTTCTCACATATTTAGAAGCAGATAAATCTCACTTGGCAATTTCTTAAACTCTCTTATTTCCTTATAGCTGAGACATGGCCTAACCAAGCAAATATAAGTATCCATCTTATAACAAAAAATTCTGCTTTGCTTCAACCATTTATGTTATTATGGTAGAAAAGGCATTCCAGAAATTCTAGTCACAGATTCTAGTCACTACCTTTCAGGGCAGATGGTTTTCCAAATAGCCCAGACTAAGGATATTAACATCTGAAAAATCTTAGGAGTTCCCCCCCTCCCCCGCCCCCGCCAGAAAGATGAGTATTGGGCAAGGTAGAAAGAATTTACATTTGAGTTGGTCCCATAGCTAGCCACCTTCCCCCACAAGTTAATCTAGTTCTGTCTTTAACTCTTGATTTTGCTTGAAGACAGGCTATCTCAGGCCCACCTGAATAGCAAGGGAAGTTTTATAAGGAACTGGTCTTTTGTTGTTACAGGCCTCAAGCAGGAGTCCTTAAGGAAAGCAGCCTTTCTTGACTTATCCAGGTGTGATTCAGGATACAATTTATACTCATACTCAGGAAGACTCAATTGAGAGGCAGACAGAGAGACAGTAGATACTTTTGATTTACAGAGAGGCAGTAGATTCTCTCTTGTCTGAGAGAGAGACACTCGGGGGAGGAATGAGTTAGTTAATTCATCGAGCTGTAGCCAGTTAGCTTTACCAGGCTAGAGGCTAGAGACTGCTACCAGAGCTCAGGGCCTACGATGGCCCCAAGCATGGCACAGAGAAGAATGCAACCGGCAGACTAGGCAAAAGGACTCTTAAAAGACAGCGCGAGCCAGACAGCTTCTCAAGTTCTACAATGTCACCATTTTCGCCAGGAGGCTAGGCACGAGAACCATCCTTCTTCAGGTCCCAAGCCGGTGTGACATCGAGACCAAGATAAAGAAGCAGTTTAGCCACATGGGCCCTGTACTTTGGGTAAACACCCTGTATTGCCCAAGAAAGCCTAGCTTGCCTTTTACAGATGTATATGATGCTTAATTTGAGATGTTAACTTGACTGGACTTTGAAAGATACCCAAGAAATACACTCAGATTTTAAACCACCTCTGTGGTCATGTCAGTTTGTCATGTTTCCGCCGGACCTGTGTCTTCCTGGACCAAGGAACCCTGGTTCCCCCGCAGCAGAGCCCCACGGTCTGTAACAGGATCTAGTTACCCTGCGCTTTATTCTTTCCCCTGACTAAGCCTGACCTAGATCCAAATGAGCAGGACCCATCTTGCGTTTGATGGGAAGATTTCTCATCATTCCATGCCCATTTCTTCAGATGAGGACAATATTAGTAGCTGTCTTCAAAATGTTTCTCTTAAACTCCAACAAAACCTCCAGACAAAATATATAGTCCAATTTCTTGAAATAAGTAAATTTACAATAAATATTCATCAAAATTATGATTACAGTAGATAAGAGTAACACATCTGTGTATGCATATACATATACATGCATAAATAATATATACAATATACTATGTTATATGTTGTGTATTGTATGTTATATGTTACATGTTACATGTTATATATTATACATATCATTGAGTGAGTGTAGGAATAGACATTTGTGTATCTATCCATGCAACACATGCTGTATTCTCATATCAAAAAAATATCCTGCTTAAGTTTTTACATACATAATCATGACAACCACAATTAAGGTTCAGCAAGATAGCTCAGTGGGAAAAGACACTTATGATGCAAGCCCAGAGATCAGTGCTTGATCTTCCAAACCTGTGAAAGGTACCTACAGATAACTGGCTGTAAAAAGTATCCTCTGGTTTCCAGACATTTATCATTTATGCCTCTCCTTATACGCTCTTTTGTAATTTCTTTTGAAAGCACACAAATAAGCAGTCTCTCTCTCTCTCTCTCTCTCTCTCTCTCTCTCTCTCTCTCTCTCTCTCTCTCTCTCTCCTCCCTCCTCCTCTCTTTCCCCTTTGAAGCTTATTAACTGAGCACTTACGGAACACAAACCATTCTTAAAGAAGCAAAGATGCAAGAACCATGGACCATGGGGTGAGCACTGCTGCAGAAGGCAGGCTGCCAGCTGCATGAGCATTCGTAGGCTCAGGTCAAAGGAAAGTCAGTGCCAGTGCTAAAAACAGCTGGGGCTGGTCTTGCTTAACATGCCCACAAATAAAATCCAATTAAAATAACATTTCCAGCTAACATTTGAAAACGTGGAAAATGAAAGAGCAATAATAAAAGTCATATTGTGATCTCTGCTCAGATCCCTGGGTCAGTGATCCCCTCATTTCTAACACTCTGTAGACCTGAGTACTTAGAAAAGAGTCCTAGTAGAAGCCTCAGTGATAAAAATCAGCAATGGCCAGAGACCATCCCCTTCCATGTGAACAGGGAAGAGATTCATGCTGACTTCCTAAGGGAAAAGCCATGAAGTACCAGGAGTACTCAAGCTGGAAGAGCCTCATGGAGCCCACACAGCACAGGCCAGGCTAAAAGAAGCTTTAGGAGATGGCAGCTCGCTGTCTTCTCCCACTGCATAGACAGGCCATGGCCAGCTCACAACAAACTCGGGGCCACATCTAGGAGTAATAACTATAATGATTCCTGAACAAATACACACTTAGTTCTTAGAGTGCCTAGTCCTCACCCCAACCCTAAAGGACAATCACTATTCTCTCAATTTCACAAATTTTTAAAGACAGAAGAAAATTAAAAACATTCCAAGGTTAAAAAAGATAACAAGCCAAGATTTGCCATAGGAAAGAGGTGGGGTCAGGATGAGGAATAGGTTGGTCTTGGGCTGTGTAGGAGTAACAACTACAAGCACTGATTCCCATTGTTCACTCCCTTGTAACTGTTACTGGTTCAGAAAAGCAACTCCTCTCAGTTATGATGAGTGGGACCCTGAGTAAGATAGAAAGGACTCAAACTTCTATTAGTAACCAGTCCCCTGCTAGTCTGAATGGCCAACACTGACTATACTGTAGGGCTCCATTTTCTACTTAGGTTGTAAGAGATCTCTTTTTCTCTTTCCTTCTGACAGTTTCTTGCTAGTGTACACTGCACTGTCATCATTCCCACCACCCCATTGCATTCTTTGACCTTTCACACCCATGAACCTTGCACAGCATCTAATTTCATACTCTCACATGCCTCTTTTGATGTACTCAAACCTTATGTAGCTGGTTGTGTGGCCCCCAAACATTTATGCTCCTCCCAATCCTCCAGCTTTAAGGCCTTTCTATCCACCTTCCTTGACATTCCCTGTGCCTCAGAGTAGATAGTGTAGATCTCATTTAGTATAAGACAGATGCAAATGATGTTTTTCCATACCAACACACAAACAAATGTGTACAAAGGAAAATGCTTTTATAGTTCTATAACCTAGATATTTGGCTGATAGATGACAAATAATAAAAGATTAAATAGATAGGTAGATAGATAGATAGATAGATAGATAGATCAATAGATAGTAGAATTAAAGATGATAGGTATATAGGTGATAGATTGATAGATGATAGATAGTAGATAAATTGATGGTAGATACATGATAGATGATAGATAGATAGATAGATGATTGATATGATATGATATGATATGATATGATATGATATGATATGATTGATATGATATGATATGATATGATATGATAGTGTCTTATTTTGGCCTTCATTGTTGTGAAGAAACACCATGGCCAAGGCAACTCTTATAAAGGAAAACATTTCATTGGAACTGGCTTATAATTTCAAAGGTTCAGTCCATTATCATAATGGTGGGAAGCAAGGCAGCACACAGACAGACAGGGTGCTGGAGGAGCCAAGAGTTCTACATCTCAATTCAAAAACAACCAGGAGGAGGCTGCTTTCTGCAACCAGTCAGAAGGAGACTATCAATCATTCACACTGGGTGGGGCCTTAGCATAGGAGCCCTCAAAGCCTACCCATACAGTGACACACCTCCTCCAACAAGGCCACACCTTTTCCAATAAGACCACACCTCTCAATAGTGCCACTCACAATGGCCAAACATTCAAACTCATGAATCTTTGAGAGCCAAACCTATTCAAACCATCACAGACATACATACATACAGACAGACAGACAGGTATAGATAGATCATTGATACATTATAGAATCTATCCCATGCAATGGTGAAAGGCATACTCAGATTAACAGGTGTATTTGAATTGCCAGGGATATGAGTTAGGGCATTCTGTTTACTGAAATATATTGTAGTTGTAGCTAATGGACCTAATAGAGAAAATTGACTTGAATTTACAAGTCTTGCATACATGATTACTACCTCTAGGGACTATGCATGGATATCAGTGAGCATGCTCACATTTCATTAGGAAACTCCTTCTACATCCAATGGTGCAGGATTTATTGAGGAGGACTTCCAGACATCCCAAAAATATGCCTCATAAATGACTTCATTCTTTACTAAACACCTCTTATAAGCCAATAGCTTTTCTTAAAACATGTCTACTTCTCTACAGAAGGTGTCCTGGTTTTGCTATAGTATCTAAGCTACAGATAGATGATTCAACAATTAGAGACCACAACAAGTTCTATATAGCATCTCTACTTGCCATTGACACATTAAACACCATTGGGTCCATTAGGTCATACAATCAAGGTGACAGAACATTTTATATGGACCTGGCCATCCATTCCTATTTCTAATCAAAACAGGCTGCTTTTTCAAGTGAAATAATAAACTGGTTGTGGCAAAATGAACAAATAAATTGCATGCTATCTTCTAAATCTGAAATATTCCAAATTATTGTGCCTTTCTCTTGGTGGTAAGAGAAATCAGGTGCAAGAAGTCATCAATAACTCTATATATGCCAGACTACTGAAATCTTTTTTTTTCTTTCTGTGTTTATTTATTTATTTATATTTTCTATATTCTTTGTTTACATTCCAAATGATTTTCCCTTTCCCAGTTCCCCCCTCCCCATAAGTCCCATAAGCCCTCGTCCCTCCACCTGTTCTCCAATCAACCCCCTCCTTCTTCTCTGTCCCAGTAATCCCCTATAATGCTGGATCAAGCCTTTCCAGGACCAGTGACCTCTCCTTCCTTCTTCTTGGGAATCATTTGATATGCAAATTGTGTCTTGGGTATTCAGAGCTTCTGGGCTAATATCCACTTATCAGTGACTGCATTCGATGTGTGTTCTTTTGTTTGATTGGGTTACCTCATTTAGGATGATATTTTCCAGTTCCAACCATTTGGCTAAGAACTTCATGAATTTATTGTTTTTAATTGCTGAGTAGTATTCCATTGTGTAAATATACCACATTTCCTGTATCCATTCCTCCGTTGAGGGACATCTGGGTTCTTTCCAGGTTCTGGCTATTACAAGTAAGGCAACTATGAACATAGTGAAGCATGTGTCCTTATTGCATGCTGGGGAATCCTCTGAGTATATGCCCAGAAGTGGTATAGCAGGATCCTCCTGAAATGTCATGCTCAGATTTCTGAGGAACCGCCAGACTGATATCCAGCATGGTTGTACCAACTTGCATTCCCGCCAGCAGTGGACAAGTGTTCCTCTTTCTCCACATCCTCATCAGCACCTGCTGTCTCCTCAGTTTTTAATTTTAGCCATTCTGACTGGTGTGAGGTGAAATCTCAGGGTTGTTTGGATTTGCATTTCCCTAATCACTAATGATGCTGAATAATTCTTAAGTTGCTTCTCAGCGATTTGAAGTTTTTCAGGTGAAAATTGTTTGTTTGGCTCTGTATCTCATTTTTAATGCAGTTATTTGGCTCTCCAGAGGAGTAGAAGACAGAAAATCATCAAACTCAGGGCTGAAATCAATCAAGTAGAAACAAAGAGAATCATACAAAGAATCAACAAAACCAGGAGCTGGTTCTTTGAGAAAATCAAGAAGATAGATAAACTCTTAGACAGACTAATCACAGAGGGCACAGAGACAATATCCAAATTAACAAAATTAGAAATGAAAAGGGAGATGTAACAACAGAATCTGAGGAAATTCAAAAAATCATCAGATCTTACTATAAAAGACTACTCAACGCAACTGGAAAATCTGGAGGAAATGGACAATTTCGTAGACAGACACCAAATACCAAAATTAAATCAGGATCAAACAGATCATCTGAACAGTCCCATAACCCCTAAAGAAACAGAAGGGGTAATAGAAAGTCTTCCAACCAAAAAAGGTACAGGTTGTAGTGCAGAATTCTATCAGACCGTCAAAGAAGACCTAACACCAATACTCTTCAAACTATTCCAAAAATAGAAACAGAAGGAACCCTACCCAACTCATTCTATGAAGCCACAATTATGCCGATACTGAAATCTTAAAAATTCCACAAACATGACAGGTATGGTAAGCTTTTGGGGGTCCAGTTGTTGTTCTGAGTCCTCTGCTTCTTCCCTCTCAGGATGTCTATATGCCACTGCACACAGGACTGTAAGGATGAAGTGGAGGCTGGAAGGGGTGGATTTCTATAGGATCGTGGACTGGCTGCAAGAGAGTGGGGAGGTGGGGAGAAGGCCTTCTCTGGGGATCTTTGATAAAACAGCTTTCTAAGACAATCTTAGCTTGCACATATTTGTTTATTGGAGATGAGATTATACACATATACTTTATTTGGGAGAGAATAAAGGATTAAATAGATTTAGGGAAAGGAATAGGAATTCATGGTGGGCAAAGGTCTTTGGTTGATGGTTAAAGTACTGAGGTGCTTCATTAGCAAGGGGAGGCATTCCAGGAAGCTCAGGTGCTTGCTGAACTGGTTCCTTGGGGGTTGGTGGTAGGGGATTGGACCTATAGTTTTACCAAGGCTATGTGACATTCCACAGGTAAAGGGTATAGAGGTTTCAGGCTCCCCAGAGGAGGTCAAAGAAAGAGAAGCCCTGCTGGTAGGTAAATGGAGTTCCCCATTTTGCACTGAGCTTAGAAGACTATCCTGAGAATGGTAGACTTCCGCTTTTGTTAGCATAGCCCAACTGGCAGGCCCTTGAATTTGTGTAGTATTATTGTGGTATATATACATACTTGGAACTGTGTCTAGGGTAGTTTTGACTTCCCACTGACTAGGTCCAAAAAGGACAATGCAATCAATGTAATGGGATAGTATCATGCTCTCTGGAATATAAAGGGCAATAGAGTTTCCTGAGGGCTGCATTGTGACAAAGAGCTGGAAGTTAGTGTAACCTCGAGGTAAAGGTGTATTGCATAGCCTACCTACCTGAAAGCAAATTGGCTCCTGTAGGATTTCTTTTTTTTTTTTAATTTTTTTATTCGATATAATTTATTTACATTTCAAATGATTTCCCCTTTTCTAGCCCTCCACTCCCTGAAAGTCTCATAAGCCCCCTTCTCTTCCCCTGTCCTCCCGCCCACCCCTTCCCACTTCCCCGTTCTGGTTTTGTCGAATACTGCTTCACTGAGTCTTTCCAGAACCAGGGGCCACTCCTCCTTTCTTCTTGTACCTCATTTGATGTGTGGATTATGTTTTGGGTATTCCAGTTTTCTAGGTTAATATCCACTTATTAGTGAGTGCATACCATGATTCACCTTTTGAGTCTGGGTTACCTCACTTAGTATGATGTTCTCTAGCTCCATCCATTTGCCTAAGAATTTCATGAATTCATTGTTTCTAATGGATGAATAGTACTCCATTGTGTAGATATACCACATTTTTTGCATCCACTCTTCTGTTGAGGGATACCTGGGTTCTTTCCAGCATCTGGCAATTATAAATAGGGCTGCTATGAACATAGTAGAGCATGTATCCTTATTACATGGTGGGGAATAAGCGTATGCTCTAAGAGCAAGAATTGACAAATGGGACCTCATAAAATTACAAAGTTTCTGTAAGGCAAAGGACACCATCAAGAGGACAAATTGGCAACCAACAAATTGGGAAAAGATCTTCACCAATCCTACATCAGATAGAGGGCTAATATCCAATATATATAAAGAACTCAAGAAGTTAGACTCCAGAAAACCGAGCAACCCTATTAAAAATGGGGTACAGAGTTAAACAAAGAATTATTACCTGAAGAACTTCGGATGGCAGAGAAGCATCTTAAAAAATGCTCAACTTCATTAGTCATTAGGGAAATGCAAATCAAAACAACCCTGAGATTTCATCTTACACCAGTCAGAATGGCTAAGATTAAAAATTCAGGAGACAGCAGGTGTTGGAGAGGGTGTGGAGAAAGAGGAACACTCCTCCACTGCTGGTGGGGTTGCAAATTGGTACAACCACTCTGGAAAGCAGTCTGGCGGTTCCTCTGAAAACTGGGCGCCTCACTTCCAGAAGATCATGCTATACCACTCCTGGGCATATACCCAGAGGATTCCTGTAGTATTTCTTAACATGCACATGGGTGAGGGCAAACATTAAATTTTGTTTTGCTTTACAAATAAGAGCACATTGGGAACACTGGTTGCTGTGGTAGGTGCTAGCTCATTATATATGACAAAGTAATGCACTGCAAGGCTTATAAGCAATGAAATTTATTTATCATAGGTCTAGATGGTGAAAGTCTGGAGTCAGAGTGCCAGCATAAGCAGGGGTCAGTGGTTCCCTTTCCTGAGAATATGTAGAAGGCTTCCTGTTAGACTCATGTGGGGAGAACAAAGGTCAAGGAGCTCCAGAGAGGTCTGATTCTTGTAAGGGCACTTGCTCCACTCAGGGCGCCATCTTTGTGGCTTAATTTTACCTTCTGAAGGCCCCATACCCTAACACTATCACCTTAGGGGTAGAATTTCAACATACAATTTTTTTTGGTGGTATGTGGAAGGGAACTTAAACCTTCAGGTCACAATAGTGTTTATCAACCCTCAAGACCATTGGTTTCCTGCAAAAGCCAAAGAGACCACTTGTGTGTCATGATGTAGGAATTGCCTTCTCTGAATTTCTTGAAATCTAATTTCTGAAATAATTTAAGGAATTCATTTTTGACTTGACTTTACAGTTTTGGCAAATGCAGCCAATAACTTCCACTTGAACTTTCCTGCCATAAGAGCCCTCCCAGCTCAGGGGCAGAGTCCTACCACTCTAAGAACCAAGAAAATAATCATTGAGTGAGCTCAAGAATCCATTGTAAAGCATATCTGAAGCAAACCCCATTAATCATCTTACCCCTGCCCCAACCTTTGCCTCCGTCTTTGGGTTTTGGGCCACAAACTCTTTTGCCAATATAGAAAGGGTTCTTTCTTAAGTGGGGGGCAGCTTTCCCATCATTTTAGAGAGGCTTCAAAATGGTTGAAATAAAAGATGCAGCATAAGGGTGCTTTTGCATATAAAATACTTCTAATTAATTAGAAACTTTTAAAATATATAAGAATCTGAATAGCTTCCTCACAAGAAATATCTCTTAGCAACTTCATTAGTTATAGTACTGTTACAATCCAGAGTAATTTCTAAATCACCAGCATTAAGATGTATTTCTTGAAAGTGTCAGTGTTCTAAAACCATGTGAGATGTGTGGTTTGCAGACACTTTCTCTAATCTCAAGTGTCTTCCCTGATTCAACAGCTTTGAAATGCATGCTATTATATTACTTAGCTGTAAAGAAAAGTGAAATCATGAACAATTTCAGGGTAATAAATGAAACTGGAAAAACATATTGAGCAAGACAATTTAGACCCAGAATGATAAAGCCTGTATATCAGTGGTTCTCAACCTGTGGAAAGAGAACCCTCTGAGGATTAAAGAGCACTTTCACAGAGCTTAACTAAGTCCATCAGAAAACACAGATATTTACATTATGATTCATAATAGTAGCAACATTTCAGGTATGAAGTAGTGATGAAAATAACATTTTATGTTTGGGAATCACTGCAACGTGAAGAATTGTTTTAAAGTGTTGACAAATTAGGAAGATAAAGAACCATTGTTGTATGTGATATTATCTCTCTTCTATGTAGACCCAGCTTCAAAACGTTTTTGGGTGTTTAAATTGTGACACTGATAAAGTGTAGGAAATTAAAATAGGGTCTATGACAGGGCTGCTAAGGGATGAGGAATGGCAGGTTATGGGTGAAAGGAAAATGGAATAGTAGGATACTGAAGGTAAAAGTTCTTAGCAGGTAAGAGTGTGGGGTAGTGAGAACTAGGTGGTAAAGGGCCTGGCTAATTTAAAGAAAGAAGACATTTAAAGCCATATGGAAACATACTGTTGTACAATTCAACTTATTTGTTTATTTGTTTTTTATGACATGGTTCTTCTGTCCTAAAATTCATTCTCTAGACCAGGCTGGCCTTGGAGTAGAGTAGAGATTCTTCTACTTCTGCCTCCCTAGCCCTGGGATTAAAGGTGTTCACTACCATCACCCATCAATGCATCACAGATTAAATAAAATAATGAACGAAGAGAGATTATACATTTGAAATGAGAGAAGAGGAATTATTAAAGCTTGAAGGAGTATGCATGGATTGGGAAGAGAAATTGGTAGAGAGTGGGTTAATAAACACCAAGAGTGTGTGAAAAGCTATGTGGAGACCCACTATTTAGTATTCTAATTTCAAAATACAACTTTATGAAATAAAAAGAGTTCAAATGAAAAGAAGCAATATGAGAATCAGGTCAAATATACTTCCTTATTATTCTGTAAAGGAAATATTTAAAATCTTTGAGGCCATATTTATCATCCTGCATAAAACTCAAGTCCAAGTGGATCAAGGTCTTCAACATAAAACCGGATACATAAAATCTTACAGAAGAGAAAGTGGAAAATACCCTTGAACATATTGCTGTGGAAGACAATCTCCTGAACAGAACAACAATGGCTCAGGCTTTAAGATCAACAATTAGTAAGCAGGACCTCATGAAACTGAAAAGCTTCTGTAAGACAAAGGACGCTGTCAATAGGACAAATGGGCAGTCTACCGACTGGGAAAAGATCTTCACCAACCCTACATCTGACAGAGGGCTAATATCCAAAATGTATAAAGAAGTCAAGAAGTCAAACACCAACAACCCAAATAACCCAATTTTAAGAGGGGGTAAAGAGTTAAACAGAGAATTCTCAAAGGGAGATCTCAAATAGCCAAGAAGAACTTAAATGTTCAAAACAACTCTGAGGTTTGATCTTATACTCATCAGAATGGCTAAGATCAAAAACTCAAGAGACAGACAGCTCATGCTACTAAGGATGTGGTGCAAGAGCAACACCCCCTCATTGCTAGTGATAGTACAAACATGTACAACCACTTTGGAAATCAATTTGGCAGTTTCTCAGAAAATTGGGAATAGTTTTACCCAAACTTCCAGCTATACAACTCCTGGGCATATACCCAAAAGATGCTCCACCATCCCACAAAGACACGTGCTCAACCATGTTCACAGCAGCTTTCTTCATAATAGCCAGAAACTGGAAACAACCTAGATGTCCTTCAACTGAAGAATGGCTAAAGAAAATGTGGTCCATCTACACAATGGACTCTTCAGCTACTAAAAACAAGACATCACGGATGTTTCAGGCAAATAGATGGAGTTTAAGAATACCCTCCTGAGTGAGGTAACCCAGCCCCAAAAGTGAGCATAGTGCTCACTTATATATGAATATTAGCCATAAAATACAGGATACCCATGCTACACTCCATAGACCCAAAGAAACTAAACAAAAAGGGAGGCATAAGTAAGGGTGCTTGAATATCACCTAGACGGGGTAATAAAATAGTCACAAGAGGCAAATGTAGGGAAGAAACTGGGTAGGAGAAGGGATGAGGAGGGGAAGGGGAGCTCAGGGTCATGTATGGGGAAGGACAGAAGAGAGGGTCAGATGTCCATGAAAATAAATGGAAATCTTCAACTGACTGGGGTGGGGTCATAGGGGGCCTCTCCAGGATGAAACAGAGACCTGGGATAAGGGAGGCATCCAAGTATCAATGGGAGTAACCTTAGCTGTGAATCAGCATTGGGAATGTGGAACCTGACAAGGCCGCCTTCTGTAGCCAGGCAGGAACCCCAGTGGAGCAATAGAGACACTAGTCCACCCACAAAGCTTTCGACAAAAATGTATCCTGTTTGCAAGAAATGCAGGACCAGGAGATGAAACAGAGACTGAGAAAATGGTCAAGCGATAACTAGCTTAACTTGAGACACAACCATGGGCAAGCACCAAACCCTTACACTATTAATGATCTTCTGTTATGCTTGCAGAGAGGAGTCTAACAGTTGACCTCTGAGGGGCTCCAGCTGACACAGATATAGACACCCACAGCCAAATAGTGAATGCAGCTTGGGGACACTAAAGGAAGAATAGGAGGAAGGATTGTAGCCCCTAAAGGGCATAGAAACTCCATAGGAAGGCCAGCAGAATCAACTAACCTGGACCCTTGAGGCTCTCAGAGACTGAACCACCAACCAAAGGACATTCATAGGCTGGACGAAGGCCTCTTTGTTTATATGTGAGGATTCGTCTTTATGAGGGTTCACAAATAAAATGCAACAGGAATATTAGTTGCAATTGTTCAGTAGTTAATAGCACTTAGTTCTTTTGCAGAGGACCTGGGTTTGGTTCCAAGCACCTGAGTGGTGGGTTATGACCATCCACAGCTTCAGTTCAAGAGGATCTGAGGCCTCCTCTAACATTCCGGGATGCCTCATACGTGTGGAGCATATGTATACTCAGGCGCATACATACACACAAAATAAAATCAATATATTTAAATAGCAATTAGAAAATGCATAACTTTGCTCATTCACAGGTATCTTCTCTGCCTGCAGATATGTCTGTGGTGGTCTGAATAAGAAGGACCACCATAGGCTCAGATTTCTGAACGTGCTCTGCCAGTTGGTGGTACTGTTTGGGGGAATTGTGGAACCTTTGGGAGGTGGAGCTTTCCTGGGCAGAGTAAATCACTGGAAGGGGCCTTTGAGTGTTTGCAGCCTCTCTCCACTGTCATGACACTTCTGCTTTGGGCTTAAGATATGATTTATAAGCTGTCTTCTCTGACTGTCCTGCCTCCACAATGATGAGCTCCTATCCCCCTGAAACTGCAAACCCAACTAAACACTTCCTTCTATAAGCTGCGTTGGTCGTAGTGTTTTAGCACAGCAAGAGAACAGAAGTAATTTGGTGCCTATTTTAATAGATCCAACCCTGGCTGGGTAGCACTTTAACTCAAACATGTCCATAAGAGCCCGAGAAACACCAGAACTGTCAATGGGACCTGATGACACAAGCGTAAATGCACGTCGTACCTCGTTCACACCTTTGCCCTCTGACGTCATCCCTTGAACAGTTTCCATGATGCTACTTAAGTACATCACACTTTTTAGCTCCACTTCTCTAGACCCTTTTCACATACTTGTGATTTCTTCATTTAATACATCTTTGTGATACCTGCTCTGAACTTTGCAATCTGTATCTCCATGACTATTTCTCTTATCTGCACCAAATAAAATATTCCTGGGGTTCACTTTGTCCATGAAAAGAATCAGCCTAAGCTCAATTTCCTCCTTGCTTTCTTAATCTCTTCTAATTGAAAACAAAATTCAATCCACAAAAAAACACGATGAGAATCTGGACTCTGGTGGACCTCAGTGTGTTGTGTGGTACTATTTAAGAACAGAAGCTAGCTTTGCTGTTTGTATATAAATATTCTCTACAGCACGATTTTTCCTTTTGTTTATTCAACTCAGTGACATTGAAAGTTCTCTAATTTGGCATTTTTTTCCTCTTTGAGTCTGTGAAAATAGCACATGATCTTTCACACACCCTGGCAAGAAAATGGGTGCCCTTCTCTTAGTTGTATATAAATACTGAAAAATGTGTCAATCACTTATTTACAGAGCCACAGACTTAAGTTTCAAAGTGTCAGTAAAGAGTAGCCATTAGTTTTCTTCAAATCAACAATATCCCCAGTCTTGACGATTATCAATTATACAATTATAGTCAACTGTAAAGCAGAATTCCTAATCTAGTAAAACCACAACCTTCAAGAGAACAAGTTGTTCACAAAGGGTAATGATTTTTGAGTTAAATATAACATTTATGGGTTTGCTTTCCATTATCATATTATGATATATATATACATATATGTATATATGTACATTATGAAACATGCCTTTCTGGTATTAGGTTTGGCTTAATTAAATGCATTATTTGGCTAGATGTTAATAGCATGTTGAAGCACATGTCTAAACAGAAAATATATTTATTTACAAATATTTTTATTTTTAATTTTTTAACCTTTTAATGATTCTTTTAGATCAGGCACACACAGGCACCCCAGTCCCACTCATGTTCCTGTCCCCTTGTATCCACCTTTGCAACCTCCCTCTCTGCCTCCCAAAATAAAATACACACACACACACACACAGTTAATTTTTTTCCAGAGAAGGAAAGTCCAGTCCATAATAAATAGAAGCTTTGGGTATCTTTAAAAAATATCTCTGGGGCCAAGATCTATTTTTAGAGAATTCTAAGCCCAGTGCTTTCTTTAAAGGTTTCCCAATTTATCCTTCTGTTTATCAGCGAAAACAGTGGAAAAGTAGAGGAGGTTTTTATCATTAGGAGTTGATAAAAATCCTTGAGGATGAGGAGCTGTTAAAGGCCCTAAGAGGCTGTCTTTTTATACCTTCAATCCACGCAAGCACAGGTTCTATTTATAATCTTCATAATTTCCTTCTCTTTTTTTGTTTCTTGCTTCTCTCGCCATCCTTCTTTCCTCCTTCACTCCTTCCTTGCTTTCTCCTCCATTCCTTTCTAATTCCTTCATTCCTTCCTCCTTTCCTTCCCTTCTTCCTCCTTCCTTCCTTTATAGGGCAGCTAGGAGGGGAAAAGCTGGAATCAAATTTTGACCAAGGTTCTCATCATTGCATAACAGAACCACCTGAAGTTATGGAGGCAAATCATGTCTTCCAAAAGGATGCCAGAGTCTTCGTCCAAGCCAAGGCCCTGGAATGAACAAGCTAGTGAAGAACTGCGGCATAGGGTGTCATAGCTGCCAGGAGAACCGAACCAATACTGCCAGTCTTGGATATTTAACTTCCAGAACCTTGAGACAATAATCTGTGGTTTAAGCCACTTCCCGCGTGGTACCTCATCAGAGCAGTCCTATGAAATTCAAACACAGAGAAAACTATACAAACTATAGAAATATGTATCATCCTCCGTCTCCAGAGACTCTGATTTAATTGCTCTCTAGAAAATGAAGTCAACTTTAGAGTTCTACCAGGTAATGTGTGAAAAGCATTGAGAAGCTATGTTGGAAGATGGGAGTGCTGCTTGGAGGGGTCTCATGGCAGGTCACAGTCTTCCCCAGCAGACACTCCTGGAGACCTTCCATTTCTTCAGGATTGCCAATTTTGAGAAAATCATGAGAAACTAGATTATGGTTTCTTTATTAAAGTTTTTTTATGTAACAAAATCACCTGGAATCCAGTGTTTCTAGACTCCCAGAATTAACATGTAAGATGTAGTTGCATTACAGCCACAACAATCTATTAGCTTTATGTTATTCAAGCTTTGTCCCATAGTTTATATGGCCAGGAGACAACTGCCAAACTTTCGCCTCTGTTTCCACTAGAGAGCCATGTGAAGTATTGATGTCTGCTGGCTCACACCAACAGACACTCTGGCTCCTCAACAATTGTTATTTTTGGGAAGTCCTCCTTGACCCTGAGGTCCTGTTTGTGTCTAGGATTCCCAGCCCTCTTCCATTCTGTCCTGTAACCCCATGCACCTGTGTGGGAACAGAGACTAATATGAACCTTCGCTAGCCCAGGCAACTGAGATTCCACACTTCATCATATCTGAGTATTAGTTCTAGAAAGCATCCTTGCCAAGGATAAAAGGCTAACATGAGTCATTATCACTTTTCTTTGATTAATAACTTACCAGGGAGACTGATCATCCTAAGACACTTGGAGTATCATTTCCTGTTGTAAAGATCTCCCAGAAGACATTGGGAGGTTAAGGGGCAGCAAGCCAAACATCCAGCACAGAGTTGAACTCATCAGAAAAAAATTTGGAACATTTAACTGCTTGTGATTTTTTTCTTTTTAATCACTGAGATGCTCCAAAAGATTACAGAATGTGTGTCTCCAATGGGACAATATTCTAAATATGGTACAAGACAGGCATGATGGTCAGCACCTGTAACCCAAGCACTTGGGAACAGAGGCAGGTGGATCTCTGTGAGTTTGAGGCCATCCTGGTCTACACAATGATTTCCCGGCCACCAAAAGATACTAGGAGAGGCCATGTCTCAAAATAAGTAGATGAGGCACAAAATCAGCCCCCATAGTGCCTGCCTTCATGACCTCTTTATGTCTGTTCACACAGTGCTAATCCTACCAATGTCTTTGTTCAAACCTCAGTTGTCTTTCTCTGCCATACCTCATGTCTACATCTGAACAATCATTCAATTTAATTCAGTACAAATTTTCTGAGTGCCTCTTGTATGTTAGGTATTTCCCAGTGTTAGAGACATGATTTCATGACTTTCCCGGAAAAAAAAAAAAAGCAAGAAATGAATTACTTTACAATAGCGATTATATATGATGATTTATGTATGGAATGAAAAATATTTTAATAACAGAAGATTCTGGAGAGATGGCTTAGTGGTTAAGAGTACTGGCTAAGAGTCCAGTGGACCAAGGTTTAACTCCCAAATCCTACATGACAGCTGACAACTATCTATACCTCCAGTCCAAGGGGAAATACTTTTTAAAATAGGAAAAATAGGAAGATGTTCATACTTCATTTAGGATGAACAGAGAACAAGTCCCTGACAGGGTAACATAGAAACAAAATAGTGGAGGGGACAGAGTGAGCCATCTGGGTATCTGATAAAATGGGCACTCTGTGCAGTCAGAGGTCAGAGACATTGGGTTAGGCTTTTGACATCTCGCTGAGAGAAATAGAGTCTGCTTATCCATTCCCATATTGCCAACTCCAATACTTGAACAGAACACATGTTAACATTTATTCATATATTTTAATGGGAGAGAAAATAAAACCTAGACTCCTAAGTAAGCAAGCATCCACATGTGGGCATGATTGCATACAGGGCTTAAATTCAGCTCCTGGCTGATAGGTTGGTACCCAAGCAAAAGCAGTTGTGAAATAATCTTTAAGGTCAGCCTGTGTATTTATTTATCAGTAAATAATAGAAGTTGCATTATCTCTGCAGTGTATACCTACTGCATCTCTGCCAAAGACTACAGAAGAAGGAGGAAGAGGAGGAGGAGAGGAAGAAGAGGAAGAGGAAGAGGAAGAAGGAAAAGAAAGAGAAGAGGAAGAGGAAAGAGGAGAAGAGGAAGAAAGAAGGAAGAAGAGGATGAGGAAGAGGCAAATTGTTTAGGAAAATGAAAAAAAAAAAACAAAGAACCAATTCCTTATGGAATGTTTAAGAGTGAGAATAGGTATGGCTTCTGTTTTTGTGTTTATAAGGGGTTCCTGTGTGTGAAAATGTGTGTGTCTAAATCTAAACTTGTTTCTTGGGATCTTTTTCTTATTGGTTGTTTTGTCCCATTCTAATTTGTTTGTTGCCATTTTATTTCATTATTATTCCTTAGATGCTTGTTTGTTTTATATCAAGAAACAGAAAGGATATGGAACTGGAGGGGAAAGGAGATGGAAAGGAACTGAGAGGAGTAAGGGGATGGGAAACTAAAAAGAATATAATGTATGAAAACATCTCTCTTCAATAAAATAAATAATAATAATAAAAAGAAAAAATTACATTTACAAAAGAATGAGAATATGATGGGAATGGACTTCTCAAAATTCACATATGAAGTTAAGAATCAATAGAGACTCTGATGAAGAGCTTCACCCAGACTTGGCCTTCAACATCTCTTCAACATCATTAGGGAATGAGTGAGAAGAATCCATCTCTGTTCTCCAAGCATACCTATTTCATAAAAGTTTCTTCTACTATTGCTACATAACCCAATATCCCAAAACCAAGGTCAGAAAACACGATAATCATGCATTTTCTTGGTTATATAATTTAAGTAGGATTTGCATGAATGCTCCCCCTCTGCTTTCTGTATCATTATCTGGGCCAAGTCTGCTGGAGATTCAAAAGTCCACTTAAGTGAACTCGCACAACTGGCAAACCAGTGTCCATGCTCAGTTAGAGCTCCATCCAACTGTTCTGAGTTTCCTCACAGCACAGTTACCTGGTTTTAAGCATAGTGCAAAGACAACATAAAAAAGAATAGCATTATTACAATTCACCCTTGAAGCTCATATGGTACCTCAATGTGCTCTGTCAGTCAGGGCAGTAAAAAAAAAAAAAAAAAAAAGAAGAAGAAAGAAAAAAAAAAAACCTCACCTAGGTTCAAAAAGAGGACAGATGGACTAATTATTTTTGTGAGAATGTGAGAGTCTAGAAGGATGTGTTGGTCAAGAAGAACACCACGGAATCCAAAGCTTCAGAAGCATACTAACTGTTTAATGGTCACTATCTCTTCAGCATCAAGGCTGATGATGGGCCCAGGTAATCTTGTATGAGTTAGGACTGGCATGGAACAGAGAGATGGGTTCTTCTTACTCATTCCCTCAATGGAGTTATTTCTATTTCTGGGATCATCAGCTGAAAGAAAATAGTATCAGGAGACCATACTCACGAACCAGAAGAGACTATACATTGAAAGATGTTATGAATCTTTCTATCATACTATAATGACAGACAGATCTCCTTAAGAAACCAAGTTGGTGAAAACAGAAAAAGGAATAAAAAAATCACCCTACCGGTCAAATATCGACTATCAAGCCAAGTAATTATTTATTCAAACTATCTGAACTGTTAGTCTAGTTTAAACAGCTTATTGTATGTGCAACTGTTTTCTTGACATAATTATAACATTTAAACATCTCT